>NC_057796.1:7042061-7213347 GCF_018294505.1 Triticum aestivum
AAGAAAGAACATTTTCCTGACGTTGATAATTCCAGGGCCCAACTATCCGGGAAAAAATATGAATGTGTACATGAAGCCGCTTAAGGACGAATTGCAAGAAGCTTGGGATAATGGGTTCAAGACATACGACGCCTATAGCAAACGGAACTTCATAATGCGTGTCTGGTACATGTACTCGACGCATGACATGCCGGCGTATGCGCTATTCGTTGGCTGGTGTGTGCATGGAAGGTTCCCGTGCCCCACATGCAAGGGAGCTCTTGAGTTTCGTTGGCTTCAGGCCGGTCGCAAGTTTTCTTGCTTCGACATGCATAGACAGTTCCTGGATCCTCGCCATAAGTTCAGGAAAGACAAGAAGAACTCCATCAGAGGTAGAGTTGTCAAAAACTCTGCACCACCTGCGTTGACAGGCCAACAGACCCTGGATCAGTTAAACGCTCTCGAGCCAGATCTAGAGCGTCCAGGGTACTTCAAGGGGTATAATTCTAAGCACGCCTGGACTCACAAGACATGCTTATGGGATCTGCCTTACTTCAAAGACCTCCTTGGCCCACACAACATCGACGTGATGCACACTGAGAAGAATATCGCCGAGGCACTTTTTGGTACATTGTTCGGCATAGATGGGAAGTCAAAGGATAATACTAAGGCTAGAGTCGATCTGGAGGCGCTATGTGATAGGCCGTTACAAAACATGAAAGAACCGAAAGGAAAGCAGAACTGGACGAAGCCAAAGGCATGGTTCAATCTTGGAAGGCCAGCTATGAGGGAAATTATCTTGTGGGTGAAAATGCAGTTGATGTCCCCCGATGGGTATACAGCGGATCTAAAGAGGGGAGCGAGTCTTGATAAATTGAAGATACTTGGTCTCAAGAGTCATGATTGGCACATATGGATTGAGCGGGTAATGTCGGTGATGTTGCATGGCTTCATCCCTGAGGATGAATGGCTAGTACTGGCAGAACTCAGCTATTTCTTCCGTGTTCTTTGTGCGAAAGAACTATCGCCTGGCGTGCTAGAAGAAATGGAAGAGTTGGCGCCGGAGTTGATCTGCAAGTTAGAGAAGATCTTTCCACCGGGCTTCTTTAATCCAATGCAGCATTTGATTTTGCATCTCCCGACCGAGGCAAGATTGGGGGGGGCGTGCAAAATGGTTGGTGCTACCCAACTGAGAGGATGCAGAAGACGCTTCGACAAAAATGTAAAAATAAACGTAGAATTGAAGCATCGATGGCTGAGGCATTCATCACTGAGGAGGCGGCAAACTTGGTGACAGCACACTACGAAGCCAAAAATCGTCATTTCACTACTGGAATCAGCTAATTTGCCATCTGCCAGCTCTTTGCCGTCTGCTAGCGGATGGCAAAGAAGGTCTTTGCCATCAGCTACGCAAAAGCAGACGGCACAGAAAATGGCAGACAGCAAAACAGGCCTTTGCCATCAGTCAGTTCTTTGCCGTCAGCTGGCGGACGGCAAAGAATCTTTGCCGTCAGCTGGCGGACGGCAAAGAGAGAGGTGGCCCCCCACTAACGGAAAAAAAACGCCCCCACTTTGCCGTCTGCTAGCAGACGGCAAAGAGACAAAACAGCGGACGGCAAACCAGATCCACACCCCCACCGCACGTTATCTCTTCTCTCCCTCTCTCCCCCCCGCCGTTATCTCTTCTCTCCTTCTCTCCCCTCCCCGAGGCCCACCAGATCCGCACCCACCGCCGCACCCACCGCCGCCCCCGCCGCTCCTCTCCTCGCCGGCCGTCTCCGCGGCCTGCCTCCTCTTCGGCCTCGCCGGGTTCCTCGCCGCCGCGGTCTCCCTCTCCTGGGCGCCCGCCGAGGCCCCGCGGGGCCGCTGCCCGGACTCCTCGCACCCGCTCTCCGTCTCCGTCGCCTGGGACCGGCGCCCCGGGGATGCCGCGGGCGGCGCCACCGACCTCCCGGCGGGCCTCGCCACCGGATCGCGCGGCAGGCACAAGGTGGGGGAGCCGCGACCTCGAACAGGAGGCCGCCGCCTGGGGCGCATTGATTCGAGCTAGGGTTTCAGTCAATCGGTCGGGACCATGGAGTCGCCGCCGCCCAAGCGCAACGCCGGCCACGTCGGCGAGGACGGAATCAGCGCCCTCCCCGACCACCTCCTCCTCGACATCCTCGAGCGCCTCCACCTGCGCGAGGCGGTCCGCGCCGGCGCGCTCTCCACGCGGTGGCGGCACCTCCCCAGCCACCTCTCGCTCGTGCACCTCGACGTCGGTCACTTCCGCGGCGCCACATCGCTCCAGGTCATGGACGCGTTCACGGGCGCGGCACGGGCCTTGCTCACTCGGGTGCCTCCCGCCGAGGGAGTGTGCGAGAGTGGTGCCCTCAAGGTGCTCGTCCTCAGCTTCTACACGTCTTCCCCTCACCTGACCTCATTAGCACTTGCAGTAGGCTCAGGCACCTCAGCTTGAGATTCTGCAGACTGCTTGATCTGCACTCCACGCTCAAGATCGATGTGCCGTGCTCTGAGCTCCAGGAGCTTGAGTTCATCGGCCTTTTGTGCACACGGATCGAGCTCGTCTCTGTCCCCAAGCTTAGACAAGTGGAGTGCAAATGTTGGCTCTTCAATAACCCTCCAGTGCGCTTTGGCTACGTTCCTGAGCTTCGCGGTTTAGTACTCGCTTCTAAAGCCAAGGCATGGCAAGAGCCATTCACGCTTAGCGAATGCCTGTCAACGAGTGTTGGTGCCAGGAACCTGTCAACACTGACTCTGTGTTTTGGGTACCAAATGGTATACTTAATTTCTGCGCACCACTTAAATATAAATCTTCTGCATCGTCATACCATGTCTTCTCTACCAGTTTCAGTTGTGCATGTATGTTCTTGCTGCAGATTTGGATTCAGCCAGAACCTCCGAAGCAGCTCATTGCTATATTCAGAAACCTGACCTCTGTGCGTCTGGGGCCAACTAGTACCAAGATTTTTTTTAACTTGGTACCACAGAAAGATGTATACCTAAAAAGTGCCCTGGGGCCACATGTTAGTGACACATGAATGGCACTTCACAACTTGAATGTGTCGTGGTTGTGGTTGTGGGATGTGCCGTGGCGCGGTGGTGCTGGATGTGCCCACGTCGCCGGCGGTGCTGGATGTGCCGTGGCGCGGTGGTGCTGGATGTGCCCACGTCGCCGGCGGTGCTGGATGTGCCGTGGCGCGGTGGTGCCCCTGGGTGGCGCCTCCGTGTTGCGGTGCCCCTGGTTGGCGCCTTCGTGCCCGTGCTCTCACTGGTGCCGCCGTTGTGGTGCTCTCTGGCAAGCTCCGGCTTGTTGTGGTGGTGTTGGTTGTGATGCTGGTCACACCATAGTGATGGTGTGGCTGCATCCTACTTCGGCTACAACTCCTTTTGGTGAGCTTCTCCTTGCTCCCCTCCTGATCTCTCTAATGCATAGCTCTAGATCTTGATCTTGTGGGATGTGAGGCTCTATTAGCTGTGGTTAGCTGCTGTAGATGAGCATCAACTTGTATTGGAGCTCTCTGTGATGATTCTTGCTGTGTCAGGGTTTTGGTCAGTGACCATCTATGTGTATTTGTGAAGTATATATACTCCTGTACTGCTCTGTTCTGTTTAGTTGATCCTGGAGTTGTTACTTTGGTCAGTCACTTTACTCATGAACGGATACTCACTTGTTCTTAGTTATTTTACTTCTAATACTGATATGAACAGATACCACTTGGTTTGGCTATTCCTATTTGTCTCTTTCTAATAGCCTATGAACAGATGCTATACTTGGTTTTGGCTGTTACTTTCCTAGTTTTCTACTGATAAGACAGATACTACATCTGATTTGGGCAGTGATGCTGGTCTGAGCCCCCCTCTCTTAGGCTTAATTTACATGTGACTATCCCTGTGCTGTGATGAACTAGCCCTGGCACTTCCAGGCTGTCTGAGCACATAATCCCTCAAGTATACCTTGAGGTCTTCTGTAGCTCTCCTTAATAGTTATCTCTTCTAAGCTGCTGGTGGTTCGATGTGTTGGGACTTGGTCTGGTTGGCTAATTATCTTGATCTCAAGTACTGGCTCCTAGGGCATTGCATTTCACCAAGTGAAATGCTACATTTCTACTCCTAACCCATTCTCTCTTTCTTAGTGTTTTTGTTATGCAGGTTGGAAGAAAAGAAGAAGATCCGGAGAAGATCTTAGTAATAAGATAGTCTTTTAGGAAAATAGATATTTAGTTTTAGATCATTCCTTGTAATATTTGTTGGATATCTGTTCATGGATATGTGTTGGATATATATGTGTTCATGACTATATATTGGTAACATGTGTTGGATATATATGTGTTCATGAGTATTGGTAATATGTGTTGGATATGCTATATTGGTCATATATATATGTGTTTGATTTTCTGTGAAAATGAATTGATATAAGAAGAAACAGAATTAATGCCTATTTGGTCTCTTTGCCATCTGCCAACAGATGGCAAAGAGCCTGTAGCCTTTGCCGCCAGCTGGCGGACGGCAAAGGCTGCCGTTAGCCACCTTCTTTGCCGTCCGCTTCTTTGCCGTCCGCCGCAGATGGCAAAGAGCCTTTGCCGTCCGCCGCCTGGAAGCAGACGGCAAAGTAGGTCTTTGCCGTAGCCTTCTTTGCCGGAGCCTTTTGCCGTCCGCGGCTGACGGCAAAGGTCTTTGCCGTCCGCCTTTCGAGCCTTTGCCGTCCGCCGTGGCAGACGGCAAAGTAGCTGTTTCCTGTAGTGTTTGCATAATCCGAAACCTCGGTACAATGCTGACGAACCTCAAAAGGGTGGATCCAACCTCAGCCTACTCAAAGGGAATCTCGCACCAGCCAGTGGTTCGAAACCAGTATCTTTGGATAACGAAGTATATCTTCAACAACCTGACAGAAGTGCGGCCGTACATCGAGTAAGTTCTCGGTACATTGTTTCGCAACTTCTATTTCCTTTGAACTGCTCTTATTCCTGGATATTTCATACAATTGATACGTCACCATATTCTCGTATGGAGCGGTAATCCAAAAGGATTCCGTCGAAGAGTATGAGCCTCTCGCAAAGCAAGGAGGCGGCTATCCCGGTTTCATCTCTTAGTTCAAACAAACGGTAATTTCTATTAGTCCATTTCATTACATTCGCTAATTTCTACCTAATGCAACAATCCTTTCGTATTAAACTTGTAGGCTAATTCAGAGTCTATGGACGCCGAATTGAGACAATTCACTAATGGTTTTAACTATAAGGTCCGTTCATTTGACAAATACGACATCAACGGGTATCGCTTTCGTACCTATGGCAAAGAGCTATCTATGGCCGACCGAAAGTCTACAAATTGTTGTGTATCTGCTATCGGCGAAGGAGGTACCGAGTATTATGGGAGAGTTGAAGCAATTTATGAACTTATATTCTATGGTGACAACCCACCGAATGTCGTACTCTTCAAATGTTATTGGTTTCAGCCGAAGGAGACTAGAAGGACTCATGAACATATAGGGCTAGTTGAAATCAAACAAAGCACCCGTTTAGATGTTCCTGATGTCTATATTACGGCTCAACAGGCGACCCCAAGTATTCTATCTACCGTGGGCCTCCCAAACTAATCCAAATCTGAAAGGTTGGGATGTCGTTTATGAAGTGCCGCCACGTGCTAGACTATCTCCCCCAAAGGAATAGGATTATGAACCTCACATTAACCCAGACACATATGAAGGAGAATTCTTCCAAGAGACACGTCTTTTCAAAAAGCGTTTCAAGAACCGCTATACTTCACCCCAAAATATTGAAGTAGACAGCGATAGTGAATCCGACATCAACCCAGAGGAGGAACAAGAAGAGCCGGAACAAGAAGAGGTTACTGCTGCGGATGACCTGTCAATGCTTGACCGATTACGTCAAGGTGGCCTTCCACATGTTGATGCCACTGAACCCTATGAGCCTGTCATTGATTATAGTGATGATGATGATTATGCATTTATTGATGATAGTGATCGAGATTATTAGTAGTGTCAGGTATATAATTTTTTTATGTTGTACTTGATGATGATACACTTAAGTGACATACATATTATTATTCATGTCGGTATTTTTTTATGTTGTACTAATTTCGTTTACTCTTTGTCATGGCAGGTGTTGAAAGATGGTGGGCGCTGGTAAGTTTCTTCTAGTGTTTTGCTTAACAAATGCATAAAGACCTAGACTTAGCCTTATTTCCTCCAATATGCTTACCACAATGACCTAGAGTTAGCTTCTTTTCCTCCAAAATGACTTAATAAGCTTACTGACCTCCAAAACCATCCATTTTACCTAAGTTAGCTCTAAAATGACCCATTATACCTTACTTAGCTCATAAATGATCCATTTTACCCAAGTTAGCTCTAAAATGACCCATTTTACCTAGACTAACTCCAAAATGATCCATTTTACCTATGTTACCTCTAAAATGACCCATTTTACCTAGTTAGCTCCAAACTGACCCATCTTGCGTAGGTTAGCTCCAAAATGATGCATTTTACCCAAGTTAGCTCTAAAATGACCCATTTTACCTAGATTAGCTCATAAACGATCCATTTCACCTAGGTTAGCTCACAAACGATCCATTTTACCTAGTTTAGCTCCAAAATGACCCATCACACCTAGGTTAGCTCTAAAATGATGCATTTTACCAAAGTTAGCTCATAAACGATCTATTTCACCTAGGTTAGCTCATAAACGATCCATTTCACCTAACTTAGCTAAAAAACGATCCATTTCAACTAGGTTACTCCAAAATGACCCATCTTACCTAGGTTTGCTCTAAAATGATGCATTATACCTAAGTTAGCTCATAAACGATCTATTTCACCTAGGTTAGCTCATAAACGATCCATTTCAACTAAGTTAGCTCATAAATGATCCATTTCACCTAAGTTAGCTCATAAATGGCATATACTTCTTCTTCTAGTCACCTTTTTCTAACTTTCTGATTTGCCTTTTTATAGATTTCATTCACTTCACGGAAGCTAGCTTGCTATGATGGAGTGCTTGTTTTTTCTTTCATTCTCCTCTAGTATTCTTCTAGCTTGCTATGATGGAACTTGCTATCTTGATGAAACTTTGCATTGTAATATGTATGGATGGAACAATGTGTATGTGCAACTTGCTATGTATGAATGGATGGAACTATATATGTATGCACGATGAAACTTATGTGCTGGATATGTCATATATTTGCTGTGAAAATTGCTGGATTTAAAAAAACAGAAAAAAGAGGCACCTTTGCCGTCAGCCGCTGATGGCAAAGGCGCCTTTGCCGTCCGCCGCGGACGGCAAAGAAGCCACGCGGCGGCCACCTGTGCTCCCTGGGAGCTGACCCATTTGGTCAGTTTGCCTACAGCGGCGGACGGCAAAGGCTTTGCCTACAGTGGCAGACGGCAAAGACTTGTCCCGCAGTGACGTCCAGCTGACGTCATTCGGCGGACGGCAAAGGCCGGATGCTCTTTGCCGTCAGCGGCGGACGGCAAAGGCTGCCGTTAGCCGCCTAATGGACTAACAGCACATTTATTGCCGTCGACTTTCTTTGCCGTCCGCCGCTGATGGCAAAGGCCCCTTTGCCGTACGCTTCAGAAAGCAGACGGCAAAGAAGCTCTTTACCGTAGCCTACTTTGCCGGAGCCTTTTGCCTCCGCAGCAGACGGCAAAGGCCTTTGCCGTCCGGCATCCTTGCCTTTGCCGTCTGCCGTGTGCACACTGTTTGCTCTCATTCATCCTTTCAGGGAACGACGCGATAGTTTGCTCCCATACACCCGTCTGAGGGAACGACCACATGTGTAGCATGACACCCCCTAGATGTAGCATGGCAATTACTCGAAGTATTTACGGCAACTACTCTGTGTAGCATGACAATTTGGTCTGCTGTAGCATGACAATTTCTGAACATGTGGACAACTTCTCCCTTTTACTTAGCCTGGCAATTCTCTCTGCTGCAGGATGGCACATCTGTTGAACGCATGACAATTTTCTCTGCTATAGCATGGCAATTATTAATTATTAGCTTGCAATATTTTTCTAAAGCTTTACTCAGGTGGCAGTGCACTATGGTGTCAATGATTGGCGGATGCATGCATCTGTTGTTATTGTCATGATCCAGGAATGAAATCAAGGCAAGCTGCTCTAATTAGGTGAGAACTATTTGATAGATTGCCCAGTTGGTTAACTCCAAGAATTAATCTTGCAGTTAAGTATATGGGGCGGTTGATTGTAAACTAGTGCTACCAAATAGAATTTTGAGTTATCAACACAAACAACCTAAATGAGGTGTTAGATTGATGATGCATTGTGATAAAAAGTTACAAGAACTCACTTTCAGCATACGGATCTGTGCATATCAAGTATTCCTAGTGTAGCTTATTCCCAGTTTTCATTTAAGTATCGGTAGCCAAAACTTTGCCGAATGTATTTTGAATGTACTCGGCAAAGCGACGACCATGCCGTGTGTTTTCTCTGGCCCTCAATTTAGGCTGGCGAGTTTAGCAAGTGCCCGAAAAAACACACTCGACAAAGTAATCGGCACTCGGCAAACGTGGCATGTTTTCTCTTTGAGTTTCTCGAACTTGTACGGTGTCGCTGGTTGGACACTCGAGAAAGCATCTACTATGCTGAGTTTTTCCACTGACACATGTAGGGCGCAGCAGATTTACCGAGTGTCCAATGAAATACGCTCGATAAAGATTCTGACACTGAAGACGTTGATTCCAGACTGGTGGCCGTTATGGCTTGATAAACTTATATTTTTCTCCTATCTCATACTAGCACGCTGACTAGCACGCATTCTCTAGGTATGTAGGTGGTTGAAGTGCCAGGAATGGAAAGGCTGACTAATTTGGCAATCAGTCAAAAATATATTACTCAAAAGATAGTGCGTGGTACACATTAGATTATTCCCCTCCCCATTCGGTACGTACAGTACGTAGGTCAGCGGTCACCGATTGGCTGACGACTCCATTGGCTATCAAAGGTCAGATTTTATATAGTCCCTTCGTTTTTATATAGTCCGCTTATTAGCTTTGGTCAAAGTCAAACTTTATAAACTTTAACAAAGTTTATAAATAATAAAGATAGTAACATATACAATAACAAATAAATACCATTAGATTCAATATAATGTACTTTCACACCATTCTTTAGCAAAGTTTGACTTCAGTCAAACCTAATATGTAAAGTAAATAAAAACGAAGAAAGTACTCGACATGATCTCTCCCGTCAGCGTCGTCATCGAGTACTATTTTACTACATGGTGGTCGATCGATTTCTGGTCCATTCGAACAATTTATGAGCAGATGCATCCGTACATGATCAGAACTGTGAATCCGATGGGAGAAGTCCATCAACTCTTTCCTCGCTATGTGGTCCAGTGAAATAAGCATGAGAGGAACTTGTTGTCGCATGCTCGTCGTGATTCATAATTATAAAATTCAAATGAATGGATGGATCAGTGAGGGGTGACCTACGTACCTACCGATGGGGGAGGGCCCCTAGATAGCGAATGGAGTCGCCAGCCAACCGTTCATTCACATGCATGTCAGCTAAGACAAAATCAATAGCTAGGCATAGCCAATCCCAAGGTGCGACCCATACATTTTCCAGTGGCTCGACATTACGTCCAACGTTCCAGGAGAAGGACAGAGTAACTAACCAACCACCCACATGTGGGAGTGTGGGACTAGCAACATTGCAAGAGATATAAATAAATAAATAAATATTACTTTTGCTTGGTGTGATGCCGAAAATTCGCAAGGGCACACACACCTGCGCTGTCCTGCTCGGCCACCCGATAGCCTCGCGGTCTACAAAATAGTTGGATCTCACATGAGGGCACTGTAAATTTGAAGTTTTAATCTTTGGAACTGACGATTTTACATCTGCAACTTACCACAACCTTGCTCGGCTGCCCGAGTGCGCCGTGATTCGCAAAATAGTTGGATCCCGCACGAGGGCACCGTAAATTCTAAATTTTAATCTTTGAAACTTACGACAACCCAGTTCGACCGCCTGATTTTCCCGTGATCCGCAAAACAGTTGGATCCCACACAAGGGCATGATAAGTTTTAAGTTTCAATCTTTGAAACTTAATTTTTTTTGGTAGCTCGTATCAAGTTTCAGAGTTGAAATTATTCTAAGCGGTTTTTTCGGTCAGTACTAAAGTTATGGTTTTGTCGGTCGCCGTACAAAGTTTCAAAATTTGAAACTTAACAAACAATTTAAAATTCATGAAAACATATTCAAAATGGATCTTGTTTGAAATCCCTCATCACGAGAAATACAATATGAAAATAGGACTTAATTTGGACTTCTGAAAGTTTGAAAATCAAAAGCTAAAAGAAAAAGGCACACTTGAAGGGTCAGTGCCCTCGCACCCGTGTGCCACAAATCCTCTCCCGGTGCGAGACCAGTCTCAAATAAATAAATATACTCCTACCCTAATGTGAAAAGAACACTCTCTTAAAAACATAAATTATAAATGCAAGTATGTCACTCCAACATAAAATCATGGTCTTGATTTAGTTTCTCCACCCAATCATTATTCCAGTTCTATATCATAGTAGAGGGTGGCAAACAAATTGCAACTTTAACGCGGCGATATATGTTGTCCTCCACTAGTAGAAAAAGGGCCTATTGTCCCGGTTCGTAAGGCCCATTTGTCCTGGTTTTTGAACCGGGACTAAAGGGTCGTTACTAATGCCCTTGGCCTTTAGTACCGGTTCTTACACAAACCGGGACAGATGGGCCTCCACGTGGCCGGTGCAGCCAGCCCAGGCAGGAGGGCCTTTAGTCCCAGTTGGTGGCACCAACTGGGACCAATAGGCATCCACGCGTCCGCTGTTCAGGGGCTAGGGTTTTTGTTTTTTTTTCTGAAGGGGGGGGGGGTTTGGGGGTTTTGTATGGTTAATTAAGGTGTTTCATATATTGTGTTAGGTAGCTAATTAATTAATAGAGAGAAGTGTCCTCTCTTATCTCCGTGTTTGGTCGACGCTACGTAATATACGTATAGAGAGGCCCTCGACATGCTAGCTAGTAAGCAAATGAAGGAAAACCATTAACTACAGAAGTTTGTCATGCGTACCGAGAGAAGTGATATCGACCTCTCCTTCTCCAAGAGATTGCGCGAACAACAAGTTTCGTATATCTATCCAACGCTACTGGCTACATATATACAATATTAAGATCTCTTACAATATAATCTCCCCTAATTATATATGATGTCAGCTTCAACATGGTATTCTCCGGCTTTATTGATGACGTGGTCAAGAAAGAATCCGGCCAATTCCTCCTAAATTGCTTTCATGCGATCTTGTGGTAGGAGTTAATTCCGCATCTGCCACATCTAATTTGAAGAAGGGGGTCAATACATATATATGAACGAAACTCAACAGAAATGATGGTGTAATAAAATGAAATTGTGAATATTATTGCTTACGCACCTCATATTGTATTTTAGAGTAGCCACGCTTATCTTTGCAAGTCGCGTTGTAGATGTACTCGCACACGTAGTATCCATAGTAATCATTCCCTTGTTCCTGCCACAAGCACTTTACGAGAAATAGAGGTCAATCAAACTGATAATGAAGCATTATAAATGGCATTGATGAAAGTAGCTAGAATCAACGGGAGATGCGCGGAACTAGGTAGCTAGTAGTACTTACTTTCGGGTATTTATATCGCAGCTCCTTCGGCAGTCCCGGAGCTTCTGCGGTGAACTTTTTCCAAACCCTGCAAGACAAAGAAAATAATTATTACTTGAGATATCAGGAAATGAACAAAAATTTGCCGATATGGTGCGATAATGATCGATTGAACTTACTTGTTGAGAATTTTAGTCATGTCCGCATAGGTCTCGGGATCTTTTCATCTCGAGTCTAAGACGGTTACTAGTCCCTGCTCAAGCTTAATCTCCAGGAGATTATAGTGGAAGCTGCGCACGCATGCATAACTCATCAATTACATTACTATAACCTCGCTCGAGTAATAAGGGAAACCGAATATGCACAAGACAGTAAACTCACTTGAAGTTGTAAGGAAAGAGTATTTTATCTTTGTTTTGATTTATTATCAATGATTTGAGAAAGTTGTCCTCGGCATCTTTGGCGCTCTTTTTAACCTGAAATTCATCTATGAGATTTGGGTTAATGAACCCAATATCATACATTTCTACTTTTCTGCACTCGACAATCTTCAATCTGCATAATATAGTGAGGATAATTATAAATACATGCAATGAAAGAGCTGAGCTATATATAGAGACTTAATGATAGAAGTAGTACTTACAGACAGTAGCAAGTGACCGTTAATTTATCGAGGGCCTTCTGATTGAAAAACTGAAAGAACTCCTCAAATGGAACAGACAACACATCAATTCCAACAACGTCGTGCTCCTCGTTAACTCTCAGATACAAAGTATTCGTCCCCTCCAGACTCTCTGCAGGTTTTCATGTACCAATCATGGAATCTTCGCATCATCGTTGTTAGAGATTTTTCATCTTTGACAAGAGGTTTCCCGTGATGGTATTTGTGTTCGTCCACCTCCAAGAAATCATAATGTACATCGTCGGGCAGGTAATCTCCAAGATTGCTATAACCGGGCACCATCCTCGGATCATTAGCGACGATATCACTAGACACCTTGAGCAGGGGGCACGATTGGTCAACTTGTTCGCTGAGCTGGGCAATTTTTTTTCCCAGCTCGTCATTCTGCTAACCTTCGATCACTGATAGTACCTCCCGACCACTCCGCTTCCTTATATACATTTTCAGTAATGCGCTCATAATTATTTTTCGGCGGAGATGGTGGTGGTTTCTTCAGGGCATCGATAGTGCGCTTTACTTTCACCGAATCTATCTTCTCCTCCGGAGGTGGATGTTTCTTTGCTTTCACCCCTTCAAAGAAATCATTCACTTCTTTTTCCACGTTCTTCGCGGTTTCCTCCACGGTCCTCTCATATGGTAACTTCTCTAGAGGCTTGAGAGATGGACCGAATCTGTATTGCCTCCCGCCTCTGGCTGTACTGCTAGACGCCGGAGCAGACAGAGCGGTTGCGACTGTCTTATTTCGTGCTTGCTTACGAGGCGGAGGAGAAGGACTACGACGCGCCGGAGCAGCCGTAGCGGCGGCGGGTCTCTTCCGCCCTTGTTGGCGAGGCGGAGAAGGACGAGGCTGGTTGCTTGGGCGCGCCGGCGCAGGCGGAGAAGGAGGCGGAGTGCCGCCACGCGCTGGAGAAGGAGGCTGAGTGCCCTGATCACTCGCCGGAGGAGGAGGCGGAGTGCCCTGACTCACCGGAGGAGGAGGAGGAGGAGGCGGAGGCGTCCAGTTCGGAAGGTTGATGAGCTCCTTCCGCCATAGGCATGGAGTCTTCAGAGAAGAACCCAGCCGAGTCTCCCCTTCACCCGTAGGGTGGTCAAGCTCGAGGTCCTCAAATCCGTCTGTTATTTCATCCACCATCACCCTAGCATATCCTTCTGGAATCGGCCGGCAGTGATAGGTTGCGCCAGGTTCAGGAGGTGCAACAGAGCCAACAGCCGCCTTGACTTTCAATTTCATCCATTGCGTCATAATGTGGCAATGTTGAGACTCCGTGATAGCATCCACGGGGTAGCTAGCAGGAGCCGTGAAGACAGGCTCCAGCTGAAGCAGCTCGGTGGAAGCCACGCTGCTTCTCCGCTGAGATGGCGGGGTAGCTTCGGCCGGTCGCTTGCTGCGATCTGCTTCTCGTTCCTCTATCGCTTGTACCCTTGCGTGCAGCGCCTGCAGTTGGGTCTGCTCCACTTTCTTCCTCCTCTCCTGGCATTTGTAACCGCCAGCGTCCGGAAACCCAACCTTCCACGGAACGGAGCCTGGCGTGCCTCGTGTCCGTCCAGGGTGCTCAGGATTCCCGAGGGCCATTGTGAGTTCGTCATTCTCTCTGTCTGGAACGAACGTCCCTTGCTGCGCTGCATCGATATAGTGCTGAAGCTTCGTGACGGGTATTCTCAGTTGCTCATTCGTCCAAACGCACTTCCCTGATACAGGGTCCAAGGTTCCGCCAACCCCGAAGAACCAAGTCCGGCAACGGTCTGGCCAGTTCAATGTCTCTGGTTCGACCCTTTTATCAACCAGGTCATTCTCAGCCTTGGCCCACAACGGCCGGGCTTTGAGGTAGCATCTGACCCCGTGCGATGGTGAAGCTTCTTCTTCGCAGCATTTTTCTTGTTTGTCGCTGACATCTTCTTACTCTTGTCCGATGTCTTGTGGGCCACAAATGCGGGCCAGTGCTCTCTGATCTTCTCATACCAGCGGATGAATTCTGGTGTCTTTTCTTTGTCGACAAACGATGTTTTCAGCTCATTCTTCCACCTCCTGAATAGTTCTGCCATCTTCTTAAGAGCATGAGACTTGATCAATTGCTCTTTAACTGGCTTCTCCGGATCCTCCTCTGGCGGTAGGGTGAAATTTGCCTTCAGCGCGGTCCAAAGATCCTCTTTCTGCATATCGTCGACATAAGACACCTCAGGGTCTTCCTTCTTAGGCTTAAACCATTGGTGGATGCTGATCGGGATCTTGTCCCTAACAAGAACCGCGCACTGAGCAGCAAATGCTTCCTTTGTCTGGATGGGTTCAATCGGCATGCCATCGCGCGCGATTGCTGTGATCTCAAACCTTTCATCCGAGCGCAAATTTTTCTTCGGGCCTCGTCTCTTTACCGAAGTTGTGCTCGTTCCGAAGGGCTAGAAAAAAGAAGAAAGATGAGAGTTAATTAATATGTGTACATACGAAAACAATGAATTCATCAATTAGCTAGTAAGCACAGGCTTAACTAATATATATACCTGGCCGGAGTCGGTTCGGTCACCGGAGTCGTCATCACGGTCTCCTTCTCGGCATTGGGTCACCGGAGCCATCATAATCATAGCCTGCTTCTTCATCCCGTCCTTCCAGACCATCGGTGTCATTGAGAAACGACAAGACGGCATAACTTCCTTGTGCGATTATGTCCCCCAACACCGCTTCTGTTGCTTCGTCTCGGGGGTGCTCCATAGTTTCTGCAAATATTTACAACATGGCAATTATTATTCAAACATGACAGATGGATATATTAGTGGCAAACGTAGAACTAGCTAGCTTGTCAGGTAAGGGTTTGGGGTGCACTACTAGAAATTGCTTATTTGTCGTCCGCCTTTTCTTTGCCGTCAGCTGGCTGACGGCAAAGAAGGTCTTTGCCGTCCGCTTACACAAAACGGACGCCAAAGAATTGGCTGATGGCAAAGAAGGTCTTTGCGTCAGCCAGAGGTGGGCCCCACTAACGAGCTGCATAGAAAAAACCTAACGGCCCCCCTCTTTGCTGTCTGCTAGCAGATGGCAAAGAGCACAAAAGCGGACGACAAAGGATGGCGGACGGCAAAGAGTTGACCTAACTAACGGGTCGAGCCCCACCCCGGCCGCCCTACTCTCTCTCTCTGTATGTGTTCCTCTTTCCCCGACGACCCGCCGCCGCCCCCTTGCCCCGCTACCGCCCCCTTGCCTCGCCCCGTGGCCCCGCACCCCTCCTCAGTGACGCCCCGACCTCCACCGCGCCGCCGCCGCCCCCTCGCCTAGCCGCCCCGCCCCCTCCCCTGCGTCGCCCCCGCCCCGTCCAACCGCGGCTGTCCGGCCTCCCCCTCCACCGGGCCGCCGCCTCCTCCAGCGGCCGCCCTCCCATCCACCGGTCGCCCCGCGCCTCCTCCACCGGCGATCCCCTGCAGGTGAGTTCTTCCCCCTTTTTTTAGTTTAGTTTTTTTAGTTTCTTTTAGTTTAGTTTCTTTTTTAGTTTTAGTTTTAGTTTAGTTTTATTTTCAGTTTAGTTTTAGTTTTAGTTTTAGTTTATTTTAGTTTATTTTTATTTTAGATTAGTTTTAGTTTTAGTTTAGAAGAAGAAGAAGAGTAGAAGGAGGAGGAGGAGGAGGTAGGAAGAGGAGGAGGGAGAAGAAGAAAGAAGAAGTGTTTTTATACTTTCTTATTTAGGGTTCCGCCACGTTTTGCAGTTTCTTTCTTTTCATTAGTTGAATGCTTTTATACTGCTAGCTAGTTGCCTAGTTTGCTGACCCAAAGAAGTTAAAATAGTTATTATATGAAATTCAACTAAGGTCAACATTTTTGACGACTAGTGCTACTAATAAATTCAACTAGAGCCATCATATGTCCACAAGTGCATTGTTTTTTGAACGGGAAATGATAACTTGGTGTAGTTGATTATCTTCTACTCAAAATTTCTTATGTTATAATGTTGTATGATAATGTTGTAAGGGTACTAATTGGTCTCTTCTACTGCTTATCAGAGATGGGTGGAAGCCACCACCGCAGACTCCGGTCTGCCACACCGGAGTACGAGTTGGATGCTTTCGAGTTCTTAGGTATCATACTTGGGACTTCAGTATCATCCACGAGGCAGATATATAAAAGGAGAGATCTCCCCTTCACCCATCTCATTATGATAACTCTGTTGTTTGCTACATCACTCATTGTCCCAAACTGCAGAGGCTGCCTGACACTTTTATGAACATGCTGGGTGAAGATCCGCCAAATAATGTGAAGCTGCGATAGGCTGGCAGCGGGTTTCGCAGGCTGTGGGACGTGGAGTTGGTGATCAAGGAGGGCCACATGTACTTGTGTCGTGGCTGGGAGAAGTTCTACCGTGCCTGCAACCTGGGACAGGGGTATTTCCTTCTCTTCAGGTACGACGACGACGCCACCATGCTCATCGTGAAGGTGTTCAACGCGACTATGTGTCGCATGCGCTACGCTGAGGACGATGATGCCAGTACGTTCTGCCTCTTCTTATTCCTCTACATGTGGCTTTGTCTCGCATCGATTGTTAACGGTCCTTGTTGCATTTGGACAGGCAATGGGAGCAGCAGCAGCGATAGTGGCTACAGCCAAAGCAGCAGCGATTCTGGCTGTAGCAAAAGCAACAGCGATTCTGGCTGTAGCAAAAGCAGCAGTGATTCGAGCTGCAGCAAAGACAGCAAGAAGGATGATCTGGACTGGAGTGGGGAAGAAGAGGAGCAGAGTGGGCATCAGGCTGAGGATGACCTAGCGATGGTGGTGGCTGAACAAGGGCAAGAGATGGTGGTGGCGCACCATGGGCAAGAGATGGTGGTGGCTGAGGATGACCTAGCGATGGTCGTGCCTGTCCTGCCTGAAGATGGCCTCGCGATGGTGGTGGTGCCTGACAATGACCTCGCGCCGGTGGTGGCGCCGGCGATCCCACAGCTGGGCGACATGACCACACCAATTGTAGTAGAAGAATACATCCCACTGCCTCCACCGCGTCGCCGCTCTTGGCGCATCAGGCTGAGGAAGGAGAAGGAGAAGAACAATGAGAACTGAACTATGTCAGATATGTTTGATCTCCAAAATGATCTATATATACTTAGTTTTGTTTCCTCCGATATGCTTAGTTACCTATGTTAGCTCTAATATGCTTAGTTACCTATGTTAGCTCTAATATGCTAAATTATCTCTACTATGCTTAGTTTCCTATAGGTTAGCTCCAAAATTACTTATGTTAGCACAAAATGACCAAGTTTACATAATAAGCTTATAGTCTTCTTCTTCTTCTTCTTCTTCTTCTTCTTCTTCTTCTTATAATTATTATTCTTCTTCTTCTTCTCCAAAATGACATAAGTTAGCTCTAAGTTAGCTCTAATATGCTTACTTTCCTATAGGTTAGCTCCAAAATTACTTATATTAGCACAAAATGACCAAGGTTACATAATAAGCTTATATTCTTCTTCTTTCTTCTTCTTCTTCTACTTCTTCTTCTTCTCCAAAATGACATAAGTTAGCTCTAAGTTAGCTCTAATATGCTTAGTTCACTTAAAGATGGCATAATTAGCTAGGTTGGCTTCATTTTACCTAAGTTGGCTCTAATATGCTAAGTTATCTCTAATATGCTTAGTTTCCTATAGGTTAGCTCCAAAATTAATTATGTTAGCACAAAATGACCAAGTTTACATAATAAGCTTATAGTCTTCTTCTTCTTCTTCTTCTTCTTCTTCTTCTTCTTATTCTTCTTATTCTTCTTCTTCTTCTTCTTCTTCTTCTTCTTCTTCTTCTTCTTCTCCAAAATGACATAAGTTAGCTCTAAGTTAGCTCTAATATGCTTAGTTCACTCAAAGATGGCATACTTAGCTAGGTTGGCTCCATTTTACCTAAGTTGGCTCTAATATGCTAAGTTGGCTCTAATATGCTAAGTTATCTCTAATATGCTTAGTTTCCTATAGGTTAGCTCCAAAATTACTTATGTTAGCACAAAATGACCAAGTTTACATAATAAGCTTATAGTCTTCTTCTTCTTCTTCTTATTCTTCTTCTTCTCCAAAATGACATAAGTTAGCTCTAATATGCTTAGTTTCCTATAGGTTAACTCCAAAATTACTTATGTTAGCACAAAATGACCAAGTTTACATAATAAGTATGCTTACTTCTTATAGTCTTCTTCTTCTTCTTCATTTTCTTTTTCTTCTTCTAACATCTTGTTTATCATTTTGCAGATTTGATTTAATTCACGGAAGCTTGCATGGATGGAGTGCTTCTTTTCCATTTGTGCTTTTATTTTGTATCAATGAACTTGCATGGTTGCAACTTGTTATATGGATGGATGGATAACGGTGTTGGATGAACAAATGTGAAACTTTTGTAATATGTAAGGATGGAACTATATATGTGTTGGTTATGTATGTATATATGATGAAACTAGTGTGTTGGATATGCTTGTTGTGTATATATGTATATCTGTTTATATCTGTGAATTGCTGTCAAATTGAATGAATTAAATTAAAAACAGGGTTGTACAGGCTCTTTGCCGTCAACTAGCTGGCGGCAAATATGCCACGTGGCAGCTACCTGTGATTCCTGGGACTCACATGTTTGAGCACTTTGTCGTGCGCCAGCGGACGGCAAAGACCTTAGCCTCTTTGCCGTCCGCTGGCCGACGGCAAAGCACGCTGTTAACCCCTAACGGCTCTCACCCCACCTCACTGCCGTCCACGATCTTTGCCTTCTGCTGGCCACCAACGGCGGACGGCACAATCCTTTAGGCCTTTGCTGGCATGTGTTCATCTGGACATTTTGCCATCCGCTGGCAGACGGCAAAGAGGTTTGCCGTCCGTGAACCATGCATTTGCTGTCCACCATGGCGGACGGCAAAGAAGCTGATTCCAGTAGTGGTGGCCTCGACGACAACGCTATTTTAACTTGGTAAATTTGGGTGGCCTCGAGAGAGTTTGTCGGGTAGGGGCGCGGCGAGAGGGGGTAGGAGACCAACATCGTTATTTTCTAGGGTTTGGGTGTCCTCGAGATTTTTTGTTGAGCGAGAGGGCCGGGGGGTGCTCCCGTGGTATAAGTTATCACGGTCGACAGGGGATATATTAGTGGCAAACGTAGACCTAGCCTCTCCCAGGTTTGGGGTGGCCTCGGCAACGCTTCACATTTGTCTAGCTAGTGTCAAAGGATTCAACAAAACCCCTCGGCGTTCCTCGACCCTTGACCCCTCGACGACCCTCGCCCCTCGAACCCTCGACGACCCTCGACCCCTCGGTGACCCTCGACCCTCTGCCCTAGTTCCCGACCCTCTACCGCTCGGCGATCCTCGACACCCTCATTCCCGATAAAAAAGAAGAAGAAAGAAAAGAGGAGAAGAAGAAGGAATAGAGGAGTGGAAGAAGTCTTCCACTCCTCTATTCCTTCTTCTTCTCCTTTTTTTCTTCTTCTTCCTCTTCTTATTTTTTCCGACGTTCCCCCTCATGTCATGTCCGCCGCCCCCCCCCCCCCCCGCGCCTCATGTAATGTCGGACGTCCCCCCTCACTTTAACAGAGAACTACCTTAAAAAAAAGACTTGCTTCGCCGCGGGTGCTGGATCTGTGCGACGTGGACTCAGTGGAAACACTTTATGAAAATGCGGTGGTGGCCGGGCCGGGCGTTTTTCTTTTCCTTCTTCATTTTTTCCTTTGTTTTTTCTTATATGTTTGTTTTCGTTTTCACTCTACATTTTCGTACATATGAAAAAAATAAAATTTCTATACAAAAGTGCACAATTTTTATGAACAAATTACAACATCTAAATTAACTACACATCTAAATAAATATAACTACACATCTGAAATTTTCCTAATCTTAAAACTAAACTAAACATAAACTAAAATAATCTAAAAAACATGTAAAACATCTAAAAATAGCATCTAAAAACATATAAAAAACATCTAAAAACATCTAAAAATCTAGTAGCTAGCGGGGCAGGGGCGGAGGGGCACGGCGGAGGGGCCGGCGACGGCACCGGCGGGGCAGGGGAGGGGCGCAGGGGCGCGGGACAGGGGAGGGGCGCGGGAGCAGGCTGGTGCTCACAGGGGGCGGCGGGGCACGGTGGGCGGCGCGTCAGGGTCGGCAGGGGCGCGAGGGTCGACGCCGTCGTCGGGGCAGAGGGCGTCAGCGGCGGCGGCGACATTGTTGAGCAGCCTGACGGCGTCGGTGGCAGCGGCGACGGCGACGTCGAGCAGCCTGACGGTGTCGGTGGTGGCGGCGACTACAAGGTGGAGCAGGGGCGGCGGGCGGCGACGGCGAGGAGGAGCAGGGGCGTCGGGGGAGAAGAAGTGATGGATTTGGTCGAAACTGCTAAGTGTTTTGTTATATACCCAGGGCATTGGTACCGGTTCGAGGCACCAACCGGGACCAATGCTCCCTTTAGTCCCGGTTGGTGCCACCAACCGGGACCAAAGGTCTCTTTTCAGGAGCCCAAAGGGCGGGAAGCAGAGGCCTTTGGTCCCAGTTGGTGGCACCAATCGGGACTAAAGGGTGCATTGGTACCGGTTCGTGGCACGAACCGGTACCAATGCCCCCCTTTAGTCCCGGTTGGTGCCACCAACGGGGACCAAAGGCCTCTGCACAGCGGGGTGGTGGTGGGAGTTTAGTCCCACCTCGCTAGTTCAGAGGGGCGCGCAGTGGTTTATAAGCCCCACTGCCGCACCCCTCTCGAGCTCCTCTCCATTGCAGGCTTACGGGCCTAATTGTGACTGCTATGCCTGATGCGCCTACTGGGCCTTCTGCGGGCCTGAATCCTGGCCCATGGATGGCTTTCTAGTCGTATTCACGCGTGGTGGCCTAGTAGGTGGCATATTTTTTATTTTTTCCCAGTTTTTTTGTTTTCTTTTTAGCTTTATTTATTTTGTTTTGTTTCTACTTACAACAAAATACTTATTTGTTTTATTTTATTTCGTTTCTAATTACTTACTTATTTTATTTTATGATAATTCTTTTTGCTATTAAAGTTTCTAACAAAAAAAGTTTTTATGAAAATTCTATTTGCTTTTAATGATTTTGAACACAAGATACTTCGATAATTTAAGTTGCATCAATTTTATATAATTTTAGTTTCGATAATACTAGAGGTTGCTTATAATGTTTTGATCAGAAAATACATTGATAATTTTAGTTTCATAAATTTTATTTATGTTACTAAAGTTTATTTTATTTTATTTTGTTTCTACTTATATATTTTATTACATTTTATATTATTTTGTTTCAAATTACTTATTTATTTTATTTTATGATAATTCTTTTTGCTATTAAATTTTCATGCATTTACTGATTATTTTGAGCTATAAGACCCTGAAATTGAAAAGCATTTCAAATAAACTCTGAAAAGGTTAAAAGTTGGCATGGTATCATCATTTCACCCACATAGCATGTGCTAGAAAGTAGAGATTGTTACGGCAAAAACTGGATGCACTTCGTGTACAAAACGGACAATCTCCTTCGAAGTATCAGGGTTTCATACGGAAACTCGTCTGTTACGAAGGGGTTACATTTTTTTGAACTTATTTGAACTCCATAATTTTTCTGTGTTCAAAATGCACTATTCAAAGCCACATCATCAATTTTCAATCCTTTCTGACTTCATTTGTTATTTTTCATGCATTTACTGATTATTTTGAGCTATAAGACCCTGAAATTGAAAAGCATTTCAAATGAACTCTGAAAAGGTTAAAACTTGGCATGGTATCATCATTTCACCCACATAGCATGTGCAAGAAAGTAGAGAGGGTTACGGTAAAAACTGGATGCACTTCGTGTACAAAACGGACAATCTCTTTCGAAGTATCAGGGTTTCGTACGGAAACTCGTCTGTTACAAAGGGATTTTCTTTTTTTGAACTTATTTGAACTCCATAGTTTTTCTGTGTTCAAAATGCACCATTCAAAGCCATCAATTTTCAACCCTTTCTGACTTCATTTGTTATTTGTCATGCATTTACTGATTATTTTGAGCTATAAGACCCTGAAATTGAAAAACATTTCAAATGAACTCTGAAAAGGTTAAAAGTTGGCATGGTATCATCATTTCACCCACATAGCATGTGCTAGAAAGTAGAGAGGGTTACGGCAAAAACTGGATGCACTTTATGTACAAAACGGACAATCTCTTTCGAAGTATCAGGGTTTCATACGGAAACTCATTTGTTACAAAGGGATTTCATTTTTTTCAACTTATTTGAACTCCATAGTTTTTCTGTGTTCAAAATGCACCATTCAAAGCCACATCATCAATTTTCAATCCTTTCTGACTTCATTTGTTATTTTTCATGCATTTACTGCTTATTTTGAGCTATAAGACCCTGAAATTGAAGGCAACATATAGCTCTCATGAATAGATAAGTGACCAAATTAATAGAAGTTCATCATCACATTAAAACCAAAGTACATCCATAGTTCTCATTGAACAACATATAGCTCTCCAGAGCATCTAATTAAACCATACATTGAAATTATGTAAAACATTTCAATGCAACAACAAATGCGATCATAATCGCAACCAAGGTAACAATTGATCCAACTACATAATGATACCAAGCCTCGGTATGAATGGCATATTTTCTAATCTTTCTAATGTTCAACCGCATTGCATCCATCTTGATCTTGTGATCATCGACGACATCCGCAACATGCAACTCCAATATCATCTTCTCCTCCTCAATTTTTTTTATTTTTTCCTTCAAGTAATTGTTTTCTTCTTCAACTAAATTTAACCTTTCGACAATAGGGTCGGTTGGAATTTCCGGTTCAACCACCTCCTAGATAAATAAAATTTATGTCACGTTGGTCGGAATAATTGTCATAAACAATAAATGAACCAAATATTTATAAAAAGATAATATATACCACATTCGAATCATAGACAGGACGAGGGCCGACGGGGGCGGATACCAAAACCATCGCACTATATAATAACAAGGAATAATAAAAGTAAGAAAATTAGACAAGTATCTATCTGAAGTAAGATTTTTTTTTCAGAAAGAAGATAAGAACAAGAGGCTCACCACGGTGGTGCCGGCAACGAGATCGGCGCGGGCGATCGACGGCGGTGAAGACGGGGACGGGATGTGACAGACCGCTAAACCTAGACAAATCTCGGGGAAAATGGAGCTCGGAGGTCGAGTTTCGAGAGGAGAAAGATTAAGTAGTGTGGCTCAGACATTTCATCGAACACCTCATGTGCATAGGAGGTGAGCTAGAGCACACAAATGCCCTCCCCTCGCCGTCCAGAAAAAACAGAGCACTGTGGAGTGCTCTGCCGTGGCGATGGGGTATATATAGGCAGCTCATCTGTCCCGGTTCAAGCCAAGAACCGGGACCAATGGTTGTGGGCCAGGAGCGAGGATCATTGGTCCCGGTTCGTGCCTCGAACCGGGACAAATGGGTCCACACGAACCGGGACCAATGCCCACGAGACCCCGGCCGGCCCCCTGGGCTCACAAACTGGGACGAATGCCCCTATGGGTCCCGGTTCGTGACTGAACCGGGACTAATGGGCTTGCCATGCCCGAACCAAAGCCCTGTTTTCTACTAGTGCTCCTATCTAATCCCCGATCTTGTACATTCAACTTACTCATGCCCATTTTACTATATAACAAAATTTAAAATGGTATCCAACTGTAAACCTTGCAAAGGACCTACTGCGGTTGCTTAAGGATCTTCAATGGCCGTAACATGATATTTCATTATATTTTCGCTTTCTTTTTTATTGCAAATCATGTAACAGCCGCAAAACAACATCATGGTTTGACGGTCTCCTAAGACAGATTCTCATCTATTTTGCGGCTCATAACAATGCATGGGCATTGTTCTAGTAAGAAGAAAACATGGACTGACCCGTGTGGTGTCCATACAGGGGATTCTCAAGCATTGTCTCATTGTGCTAGTAAGAAGAAAATATCGTCTGGACCAAAACGGACGGAATGACATTTCTCTTGCACAGCGCTAGCAAGCACGCATTCGAGGCACGAAGTGAAGGGGAGGAGCGCGAGGATGTGTAATTGATGATGGAGCAGAAGGTGATGGCCTCCTCATGCCTGCCTCGCTCCACATCAGCTCCATGTCACCATTTTACGCGAGTTAGAGCATCTCCACATATCTAAGAGATAATTATGTAAAGCTTGACACTTAGATGGCATGTTCATACATAATCAAACACATGTTGCGGTTTTAAACAACATGGAAATAGATACTTAGATATCATGTTTATACTATAGTTTATAATTGACTTATGCCAGTCCCTCCCAAGTCGCCCCCGTGCGGCGGCTGGGAGGCCTCCAGATCCGGTCGCCCCCGACTCCCTCTCTCGTCCTCCTCCTCTCTCGCCGCCGCCCGAGGGCGCGGCCAGGCAAAGCCTTGCCGTCGCCGGCGGCGGCGGGGACTAGGTGCCCTCCCACTCGTGAGGAGCTGGCGCGGGCCGGCGCCCCCTGGCCGGAGCATGGCGTGCGGCCGGACGTCACGACGGGGGCTGGCGGCGCTCCGGCAATCCCATTCCCCATGGCAGGCGGCTTCAAGATCTGGGGCGCCACGGTCGCCATGGACGACGGCAGCGTGACCAGATTGGCGGCGGCGCGGCCGGATATGGGCTCAGGCGTGAGCTTGGTCTCCGTGTCACGGTCGGCGCGATGGCGAGTGCGACACGTCGGCATCTTTGTCTGGTCCTTGACAACCCGGGCAACTCCGGGGGAAACCCTGGATCTCCATGGGATCGAGCGATGGCGGTGCTCTTCAGGGCATCATTTTGGAGTTTGCTACGGTCGAAGGAACCAGTGAGGCCGGCGCCATACGCCCGGTGGCGCAACTGCCGATGAAAATCACGCCGACTACGGTCATGGCGGATGATGGCGGCGTCTTTGATGTCGTTTCCTTGTCGAGGCATCGTAGTTGCAGTTGGCGTCATCAGGCTCGGGATGCTCCAGGGGAAACCCTAGATCTGGGTCTCCCGGATTGGACGATGATGGCGTTCTTAGTAGCGCTTTCTCTCATGGGGGCATCGTTTTGGAGCAAGTGATGGCTGGAGGTGACAAGAGGAGGAGCGGTGATTCATCACACACATTGATGGCGTCGGATCTCGATGGCATGGCGCTCTGGAGATTAGGCGTTTGATGTGCGATGATGGACTCGCGCAGGAGGTCGACGCTGTCTGGTGTCGTGGTGGCGTCGGGGGCAGCTAGACCGGGCAACGTTCATGCAGCAGTACAACTCTGAAGATGGATTGATGGCAGGTGGCTGCGGCTGCCTCATACCCGGCAGGCGTCCTGGTTGAGGAGCACGCCGGACTGGTGGGTGCCCATACCCGGCAGGCGTCCTGGTTGGGACCTCAGGTCTTAGATGTAAGGTTTGGCTGCGTGGTCTGTTTGGTATTAGGTCCAGACTATCAGCATCCCTTCATCAATTGGATAGAAGTAGCGACACTTTTGTTGCCTAGACGGTTGCTTCAGTCTTACTGTTGTATGACTTTGTAAGGTCTTGTGTGAATAATTAATAAAGTGGCTGCATGCATCGTCTAGATGCAGAGGCCGGGGGTCCTCCTTCATTTCTAATAAAAAACTATGGTTTATAATACATTTCACGGCAGCATGGTAGCCCAAAAGCATTAAGCGATGCAAAAAGAAAGTCAGTTCACGATAGCTTATTTACATTAGTCTTATAAAGCAAACCATATAGGTAGCCATATCATATAGATAGCGTTGTGCTGCTGCCTTGTGGTCTAGTTGTCTTCCTTCCGTTGGTAGATGGATAGGTAGCTAAACCATATCTGTGTAAGTTTGTTTGGGCATTAGGAAAACATGAAAGTATTAATCAATTTACCTTATGAAAGGTTGTGCATAGTGCTGGCAGCGATCCTTGTTTGTCTTCAAAAAGAAAGACATGGATGTCACCTTTCCAAAGGCTTGCTGCCTGGACAAAATTTGTACAATTAGTGGTAATTGTGGCTCATTTTTTATGTCCCTCCATCAGTTGTGCTTGTGCCTGAACACATCCTCATGTGGTCTTGATCTCCATTTTCTCCACAGATGGGTTTAGAAACTTCTTCAGATTTTTTAATGTGTATCCAACAGCGAAGTATTGTAAGGAGGGGTAAAATACTTATCAGGATGGAAGATTAGAATTCCACATTCGGTACAAAAGTTGCATGCTCGGACAACGGGCTTGCTATGGCAAGCGGACAGACTAGTACATGCTCGGAAACTAATTCAATAACACTCGTAAACATTCATGGGCTAGATGAACTCAAAATAAGCAGTGCCACGAATAGTAGGTCAAAGAACAAGAAATAAAGGACGGACATCTTACATGTATTAAAATTTTACCTTCTATTGAGAAAATTGTGCTCAGATGTCTGGAGATGTCACTGCCCAAAAGTTAGGCCAGAAAGCAGCCCAATATCTCGTTAGAAGTCAAGTAACAAATAATACGTGGACATTAGGTGAAAAAGGTGAGTGATACAACGAGAAGTGTACATATCCCAAAGACACAGCAGCCTATAGACATTCAGAATAGTGATTTGGGTGTTTGACACTATTTGATGCAATAATTTGACAGTGATGACAATAACAAGTACATTACTTTATATATCACGTGAGATTACAATACCTTTTAAACCAATCAATTTTGGCACACTTGCATTCTCTGATTTCATCTATCGGTGTAGCTTGTGTCTTCTCAGCAGTAAAACGAATGAAAGTGTACAGGAGCAACCAACTTCAGTTAACATGATTTTGAAAAAGTAGGCATATTAGTATAACGAATAAACATGAAAAAGAATACACTTCTTGATGTTCTTCTCAGCAGTAAATTGGAAGCAAATAAGACTGAAAGTAAGCACCTATTCTAACCAGCAGTAAAAGTGCATCCAACATTTATCCGTTCTCATCCAAAGCACAAAGGGCAAGAATGTAGTAAGCATGAGAGAAAAGGGAGATACAAAGATTACATAAATCATATGTGCTTTTATGTCTATTAACGTAATAAGACTAAAATAAAAAAAGACTCAAATTATCATGGGGTTTAACACTCTTGATTCTTGCACACGCATAAAAAATTATAGTAAACGAAATAGTGCAGTTGCAAATTGAGATACATCACATCACAATAGTTTGTTTTGTATGTATGCAAAAACTTATTTTGTTATTTTCCTAAAGTTGCAGTGTACCAATCAAGATGTGGCCATGCATGTATAATTACAAACAATCGACGGGGAATAACGAAGGACCATCATTTTTGCATCTCCATCCCCCCCCCCCCCCCCCCCCCCCCCCTAATCGTAATTTCCACGGGAAAGGATGAAAAACCAGCATTTTTGCATTTTGGATTTGAGCACGTGTTCCTTGTTTGATGTCCAGTGTCGACATAGTAGCTCCATGGGATCGCTGTCTGGCGCGATGGACCAGCGCGTGCTAGCTAGACATTTGTTTCGTTTTCCCTCCAGAGAGCTAAATTGACACTCTTGTCTGTGTACATACGTCATTGATGGTATCGTACGAGCTTATCTCGCAGGTCTCCCTATCTCTCAGTCGACTGCTTATGTCGATGGGTTTTATACGCTGTGTCCCTCTTTTCTCGTAGGTTATTTTCGTCCGTGATATAGGTCAGTCAGGTCCAATACGGGCCATCCGATCGGCCCGGACGGCTCGCGCCCGGGCAACCCAGCTAGCAAGTCTATGACGGATGGGCCGTCTTACGCACCCGGAGCCACCGTCATTAGGCTGCGTCGGGCGCCCCTGCGGGTAACACGTTGTGCCGTTTCTTGCACGCGAAGCCATGCCCGGACCCGCCTGGTGGCGTCCTCATGCTCGGCTGGTCCGGTCGCGCCAGCCGGCCCATGCGGTCGCACCGACGGAACGTATGTGGTGCCCGTGCCCATCCGTATCGGGTGGCATGCCACAAGGTCTTTTCTGGGACTCCCCAGTGCGCCATTACCCAATGACGGTGGCCTAAGGGGCACGGGGCGGTCCATGCATCATGGACCATTCAACCATGTCGCCTGGGTTCGAGCCGTCGGGCAGATCTGTCTGTTCGAAACATTAAGAACAGACCCCCACTAGTAGAAAACGGGTCATTTGTCCCAGTTCCAGAGGCCCATTAGCCCCGGTTCTGGAACCGGGACTAAAGGGTCGGGACTAAAGCCCAATACCTTTAGTCCCGGTTCGCTTACAAACCCGGAAAGAAAGGGCTCCACGTGGCCGTTGCGGGGCGCCCAGGCACGAGCACCTTTAGTCCCGGTTGGTAACACCAACCGGGACCAAAAGGCATCCACGCGTCAGCATATGGCAGGAGCAGGGGTTTTTGTTTTTTTTTGAAGGGGGGGGGGGGGGGGGGGGTGGGGGTTTTGGAGGGTTAATTTAGGGGTTTCATATATTGTGTTAGCTAGCTAATAGAGAGAAGTGACCTCTCTTATCTCCGTGCTTGGTCGACGCTAGCTACTATACGTATAGAGAGAACTCGACACGCTAGCTAGTAAGCAAATGAAGGAACCATTAATTACACAAGATCGTCATGAACATACAAAGAGGAGTGCACCTCTCTTTCTTCGAGAGATTTGTCGAACAACAAGTTTCTGTGTATCTGTCCGACGCTACTAGCTACATATATACAATATAAGATCTCTTACAATCCCTAACATCTCATGTCTATATCAATTTCCACATGGTATTCTCCGGCTTTATTGATGACGTGGTCAAGAAAGAATCCCGCCAATTCCTCTTGAATTGCTCGTATGCGATCTTGTGGTAGGAGTTCATCCCGCATCTGCCAGATCCAAATTGAAGAAGAGGGTCAATACATGTATATGAATAAAACTCAACACAAATGTTATGGTCATAAAATAAATTTGTGAATATTTTTGCTTACATGAAATAGAGGTCAATCAAACTGATAAGCAAGCATGCTAAATGGTATTGATGAAACTAGCTAGAATCAATGGGAGATGCGCGGAACTAGGTAGTAGTACTTACTTTCAGGTGTGTAAATCACAGCTCGCTCGGCAGTCCCAGAGTAATTACGGTGAACCTTTCCAAACCCTGCTAGACAAAGAAAACAATTACTAGATATCAGGAAATGAACAAAGTTGCCGATATGGTACGATAATGATCGATTGAACTTACTTCTAGAGCATTTCAGTCATCTCCGCATACTCCTCGGGATATTTTCGTCTCGAGTCTAAGAGGGTTACTACTCCCTGCTCAAGCTTAATCTCTAGGAGAATATAGTGGAACCTGCGCACGCATGCATAACTCGTCAATTACATTATTATAACCTCGAGTAATAAGGAAAACCAAATACTGCACAAGATAGTAACACTCACTTGAAGTTGTAAGGAAAGAGTATTTTATCTTTGTTTTAATTTTTGAGCAACGATTGTAGCAAGTTGTTCATGGTTTCCGTGTCATTATTTTTAACCGTCCATTCATGTATGATATTTGGGTCAATGAACCCAATGTCATAGATTTGTGCTTTTCTGCATTCGACGATCTTCAATCTGCATAATATAGTGAGGATAATTATGTATACACATGCAATAAAAGAGCTGAGCTATATATAGAGACTTAATTACATAAGTAGTACTTACAGACAGTAGCAAGTCACGAGTGTTTTGTCGAGGGCCTTTTGATTGTATAACTGGAATAACTCGTCAAATTCAATAGAGAACAGACAAGTTCCAACGAGGTCGTGCTCCTCTTTAATTCTCATCATCAAAACATCCTTCCCAGACTCGCTTCAGGTTTGCATGTACCATTGATGGAATCTTCGCATCATCGTTGTTAGAGGAGGACTTCCATCTTTGACGAGAGGCTTCCCGTACTGGTAACTGAATTCGTCCACCTCCATTGTTTTTAACTCTACATCATCGCCCAGGTAATCACGAGGATTGGTACCGGGCACCATCCCCGGCAGATTAGCGACGATATCGCTAGACACCTTGAGCGGGGGGCACGATTGGTTCGCCTGTTCGCCGAGCTAGGGAATTTTTTTCCCACTTCTTCGTTCTGCTAACCTTCTATCACTGGAAGTAGTTCTCGGCCGTCGCGCATCTTGATATGTCCTTTCAAGAGCGCGGACATAGTTGGAATCCGGCGGAGGCGGTGGTGGTCGCTTCATGGCATCGATAGTGCGCTTCGCTTTCAGCGGATCTATCGTCTCCTTCGGAGGTGGAGTTTCTTTGCGAAAAAGTCCCTCACTTGGGCTTCACAGATCTCTGCGTTTTCCTTCTCGATCCTCTCGTATGGTAACTTTTCTAGAGGCTTGAGAGATGGACCTATCTGAATTGCCTCTCGCCTCTGGCTGTACTGCTAGCCGCCGGAGCAGCAGCGTCTCTCTTCTTTTGCTTACGAGGCGGAGTGCTCCGACGCGCCGGAGGAGCCGGAGCGGCGGCGTCTGTCTTCCGCCATTGCTGACCGGAGGAGGAGGCGGAGTGCCCTGACTCGCCGGAGGAGGAGGAGGAGGAGGCGGAGTGCCCTAACTCGCCGGAGGAGGAGGAGGAGGTGGAGGTGTCCAGTTTGGAAGCTTGATGTAGTCCTTCCGCCATAGACATGGAGTCTTCAGAGCAAGACCCAGCCGAGTCTCCCCTTCACCTGTAGGGTGGTCAAACTCGAGCTCCTCAAATCCCTCCGTTATTTCATCCCCCATCACAATAGCATAGCCGTGTGTAATCAGACGGCAGTGAAAAGTTCCGTTGGGTTGAGGAGGTGCAACAGAGCCGACAGCCGCCTTGACTTTGAGGTTCTGCCATTGCGTCATAAGCTGGCAATGTTGAGCCTCCGTGATAGCATCCATGGGGTACCTAGGAGCCATGAAGTCAGGCTGCTGAACGAGCTCCATGGAAGCCACGCCGCTTCTCCGCTGAGATGGCGGGGTAGCTTCAGGGGTAGCTTCGCGCCGCTGAGATGGTTGGTCGGCAACTCGCTGGCTCTCAACTTATTCCTCTAGCTTTAGTACTCTTGCATTGAGCTTCTGCATCGAGCTCAGCTCCTATTTCCTCTTCCTTTCCCGGGTTTTGTAACCTCCTACACCTGGAAACCCAACCGTCCACACAACGGAGCCTGGCGTGCCTCGTGTTCGTCCAGGGTGCTCAGGATTCCCGAGTGCCTCAGTCAGCTCATCATTTCTCTCTGTCGGGAATGAACGTCCCTTCCTGTGCTGCGGCGATATACTTCTGAGGCTTCTTGACGGGTATTGCAAGTTGCTCGTCTGTCCAACGGCACTTCCCTGTTTCAGGGTCCAATGTTCCCCCAACCCCGAGAACCAAGTCCTTGAACAGTCGGGCCAGTTCAATGTCTCTGGTTCGACCCCTTTAGCAATCAGGTCATTCTCAGCTTTGTCCCTCAACGGCCGGGCTTTGAGGTAGCCGCCTAACCCCGTGCGATGGTGATACAGCTTCTTTCCAGCATTTATCTTGTTTATCTCTGACATTTTCTTGCTCTTGTTCAATGTCTTGTAGGCCACAAATGCGGGCCAGTGATATCTTATCTTCTCAAATCGGCCGGTGAATTCTGGAGTCTTCCCTTTGTCGAAAAACGTTGATTTCAACTCATTCTTCCACCTCCCGAATAGATCTGCCATCTTCTTAAGAGCACACGCCTCGACTAGTGGCTCTATAACTGGCTTATTCGGATCCTCCTCTGGCGGTAGGGTGAAATTTGCCTTCGGCGAGGTCCAAAGATCATATTTCTGTCTATCGGTGACATAAGAAACTTGAGGGTCTTCGTTCTTAGGCTTATTCCATAGCTAGATGCTGATTGGGATGTTGTCCCTAACAATAGCTTCACACTGAGCAGAAAATGCATCCTTGGTCCGCCTGGGTTCAATCGGTTGGCCATCGTCCGCGATTGCTGTGATCGTGAACCTTTCATCCTGGCGCAACCTTTTCTTCGGGCCTCGTCTCGTTACCGAAGTTTGGCTCGATCCGGAGGGCTATAAAAGAAGAAATAAGAGTTAATATATGTACATACCAAAACAATTAATGCATCAATTAGCTAGTCAGCACAGGCTTAATTAATATATATACCTCGCCGGACTTTGCAACAGCTCCCTCCTCCGTTCGGTCAACGGAGCCATCAGCACGGTCTCCTTTTTCAACCGGCATTCGGTCGCCGGAGCCATCATGATCATGTCTTTCCTCCTCCATTGTTCGATCACCGGAGCCTGCTTCATCCTCTCCTTCCAGACCATCGGTGTCGTTGAGAAATGACAAGACATCACCTCCGCCGAAGATTATATCCCCCAACAACTGCTCTATTTCCAAGTCTCTTTGTTGGTCCATAGTTTCTGCAAATATTACAACATGGCAATTAATATATAAACATAAGAGATGGATATATTAGTGGCAAACATAGACCTAGCTAGCTAATCAGAACAAGGAATATTAATTAGTGGCCTCGACGCTTCTATGGTTGGGGGTGGCCTCGACAACGCTTCTAGGGTTTGGGGTGGCCTCGACAACACTCTTTTAACTTGGTAAATTTGGGTGGCCTCGGCGCTTCTAGGGTTTGGTCGGGCGAGAGGGGGTTGATCGACGTCCCCCCTCATGTTGAAGAGTTACCGGAGTTCTCTATAAACAAAAAAATACTACCTATCACATGACATGTCCGGCGACCGGACCGGACCGCCTCTCTCATGAATGTCAAACAAAGGATTTAACAAAATGGCGCCATTCTGGATGTGCATAAAATGGTCCGTATTTTTCCTGATCTCATCTACACTTCTATATGTCACGTTGTCTAGTGTCAAAGGATTCAAGAAAACCATGGCTTCATCATTAGTCGGAAGTAACAGACGCATAATGGTACGAAGCTCTCCAAAATTGTTTTGGAACGGAGTCCCGGATAGGATAATTAGCTTTTTGGTACGAAGTTCAGCAAGAGCCTTCCGAATATCGCTATTTACAAGGCCTTTGCTGAAATTCGTACCAAAAAGCGAATTATTCTATCCGGAACTCCATTCCAAAACAACTTTGAAGAGCTTCGTAGCATCATACGCCTGTTACTTCCAGTTAATGATGAAGTCATGGATTTCTTCAATACTTTGACAGACAACATGACATATAGAAGAATATATATATATATATATATATATATATATATATATATATATATATATATATATATATATATATAGACGAGATCAGAAAAAAAATGGATCAACTTGTGCACATCCATAATGGGGGCATTCTTGATAAATCTATATATGTCAAAATTCAAACTTTGACATATGATCAAACTTTCACATATGATAAATCGTTGCATATGTCAAAATTCAAACTTTGACATATGATCAAACTTTGATATATGATCAAATGTTGCATATGTCAAAATTCAAACTTTGGCATATGATCAAACTTTGATATATGTCCACCGCGATATAAAACGATACATAGACTTCCCCCCTTATGTCGAAGTTACCGGAGTTTTCTTCTAGTGGTTTGGGTTGCCTCGAGAGTTTGTCGGGTAGGGGCGGGAGGGGGTAGGAGATCGACAACGCTTTTTTCTAGGGTTTGGGTGGCCTCGAGAGTTGGTTGCCTAGTATATCGAGAGGGGGGTGAACATTATACCTTAGTAACTTAGAAAAAAAAATGTTATCGGGGAGGGGGTATATCGACCCCCCCCCCCCCCCGGTCATGTCCAACTTCTCGGGGAGGGGGTATATCGACCTCCCCCTCATGAACAAAAAAAATATTCTATGAATAAAAAACATCATATTCTATGAACAAAAAAACATCATATTCCATCCACATCCATGCACACATATGAACAAAAAAACATCATATATATGATCATCTATGAACAAAAAAACATCATATTCTATGAAAAAAAATCATCATATATATGAACAAAAAAATTATGAAAAATTAGGACATTTCCTCATATATACACACACATACATATCATCATATACTATACATATCATCTCTGGAAAAAACATCATCATATATATGTCAAAAAAAGGACAGAGAGGAGGCCGACCGGACCAACCGAGGAGGAGAGGTGCGGCGTGGTCGGGGCAGGCCGGGGCGCAGGGCGGCGTCGAGGCAGGGGCATGGGCCGGCCGGCGTCGAGGTAGGGCCGTGGCACGGGGCAACCGACGACGTCGAGGTAGGGGGCACGGGGCGGCGCGTCAGGGCAGGGCAGGTGTGCGGGGCGACGGTGACGAAGAGCGGGAGGCGACGACAACGAGGAGCGGGCGGCGACCTCGGGGCGGCGACGACGACGTCGGGGCAGGGGCGCGGCATCGAGGAGCAGCAGCAGCCTGGCGGCGTCGATGAGCTCGGCGTCGTCGGGGGCAACTGGTAGATGAAAACTGAAATTTTCCAAGTGTTTGCTATATATACATGAAGCATTGGTCCCGGTTCGTGGCACAAACAGGGACCAATGCCCCACTTTAGTCCCGGTTGGTGCCACCAACCGGGACCAAAGGTCAGTTTTCGGCAGCCCAAAGGGCGGGAAACACGGACCTTTGGTCCTGGTTGGTGGCGCCAACCGGGACTAAAGGGGGGCATTGGTCCCGGTTGGTGCCACGAACCGGTACCAATGCACCCCTTTCGTCCCGGTTGGTGCTACCAACCGGGACCAAAGGCCTTGTGCTCCCGCGGCCAAAAAGTTTAGTCCCACCTCGCTAGTTGAGAGGGGCTCGAAGTGGTTTATAAGCCCACTGCCGCTGCCCTCTCGAGCTCCTCTCAAATGCAGGCTTATGGGCCTAAACACACTCTATCTGCCTGTGGGCCTACTGGGCCTTATGCGTGCCTGAATCCTGGTCCATAGTTGGTTTCTAGTCTTATTCAGGCCATGGTGCCTAGTAGGTGGCATTTTATTGTTTTTTCCACATTTTTGTTTTGTTTTTTGCTTTATTTATTTTCTTTTGTTTCCACTTACAATTTTTCAGTGATTCTTTTTGCTGTTAGGTCACAAAAATTATAAACTTTCTGTTACTGCCAGTAGTTTTCAAATTTGAATAGTTTAAATTTGAATTTTTTGAAATTGTGTGAATCACTAGTTTGTGAATAACTTTACAATACAAATAGATTTTTCAGTGATTCTTTTTCCTGCTATTTAATATTACTGTGTTTTATCATTATAATTAATTTGATAATTTTTAGGTTATTTTAAATATATGTTCTAGTCAAAAACAGATATTGTTATTTTAGTTTGCTATTAAAGTTTCTAACAAAAAATTATTTATGAAAATTCTTTTTGTTTTTAATTTTTTGAATAGAAAATACTTTGATAATTTTAGTTGCATAAATTTTATATAATTTCAGTTTATAAAATACTAGAGATTTATAAAAGCTTTTTAGTTGATTCCTTTTGCTATTAGAGTTTTATAAAAGCTTTTTAGTTGATTCTTTTTGCTATTGAAGAATATTATAGTTATGTTTTAGTTGATCATAACAGAATATTTTAATTGATTATTTTTTGTTCATTCTTTTTGCTATTAGTTCATTCTTTGAGCTAAATGACACTGAAATTGAAAAGCACTACAAATGAACTCTGAAAAGGTTGAAAGTTTGCATGGTGTCATCATTTCACTCACATAGCATGTGCTAAAAAGTTGAGAGGGTTACGGCAAAAACTGGATGCACTTCGTGTACAAAATGGACAATCTCTTTTGAAGTATCAGGATTTCGGACGAAAACTCATCTGTTACAAAGGGATTTCATTTTTTCGAACTTATTTGAACTCCAGACTTTTTGTTTGTTCAAAATGCACCATTCAAAGCCACATCATCAATTTTCAACCCTTTCTGACTTCATTTGGTATTTTTCATGCATTTACTGATTTTTTTAAGCTAAATGACCCTGAAATTGAAAAGCTCTACAAATGAACTCTGAAAATATTGGAAGTTAATTTCACCCACATAGCATGTTATAAAAAGTTGAGAGGGTTACGGCAAAAACTGGATGCACTTCGTATACAAAACAGATAATCTCTTTCGAAGTATCAGGGTTTCGGACGAAAACTCATCTGTTACAAAGGTATTTCATTTTTTTTAACTTATTTGAACTCCAGACTTTTTGTGTGTTCAAAATAAACCATTCAAAGCCACATCATCAGTTTTCAACCTTTTCTGACTTCATCTGGTATTTTTCATGCATTTACTGATTTTTTTAAGCTAAATGAATTGAAAAGCACTACAAATGAACTCTAAAAAGGTTGAAAGTTGGCATGGTATCATCATTTCACCCACATAGCATGTGCTAAAAAGTTGAGAGGGTTACGGCAAAAACTGGATGCACTTCGTGTACAAAACGAACAATCTCTTTCGAAGTATCAGGGTTTCATACGGAAACTCATCTGTTACAAAAGGCATTCATTTCTTCACATGTAACTGCAGTGATATTCTAGATCAAAGGCATCATAATAATAGTTTTGGATAGAAAGTCTTCACTTTTTCTTCGCATCTGTCTTTTGCTTATTGCGCCGTAACCATGGATAATCTTCATCGTTTAACAAGGTGCATGGGTTAGCCTTGACTTTGAAGGGAAGAATTTCATGAAGCTTTTCATAATCTTCAGACATGTCTGTCTGGCCCTCCAATCCCACGATGTCTCTTTTTCCTGAAGAACTATGTGGCGCTTTGGCTCATCGTATGATGTATTGGCTTCCTTATATTTTATTTTTCTCGGTTTGGTAGACATGTCCTTCACATAGAAACCCTGCACCACATCATTGGCTAGGACGAATGGTTCGTCTGTGTACCCAAGATTGTTCAGATTCACTGTTGTCATTCCATACTTTGGGTCTACCTATACCCCGCCTCCTGACAGATTGACCCATTCGCACTGAAACAAAGGGACCTTAAAATCATGTCCATAGTCAAGTTCCCATATGTCCACTACGTAACCATAATATGTGTCCGTTCCCTTCTTGGTTGCTGCATCAAAGCGGACACCGCTGTTTTGGTAGGTGCTCTTTTGATCTTGGGCGATCGTGTAAAATGTATTCCCATTTATCTCGTATCCTTTGTAAGTTAATACAGTCGAAGATGGTCCCCTAACCAACGAGTACAGCTCATCAGAAGCTCATCAGAAACAGTGTTGTCATCCCTGAGACGTGTTTGCAAGCAACTGCCGAAAGTCCTGATGTGATCACATGTAATCCAGTCGTCACGCTACTCCGGGTGTTTGGAGCGCAGAATGTTCTTGTGTTCATCGACATACGGGATCACCAAGGTAGAATTTTATAGAACTGTGTAGTGTGCTTGAGACCAAGAATGCCCGTCCCTACATATTATTGAGTCCCCTCCTAGCGTGCCTTTTCCAGTCAGTCTCCCCTCATACCACGATTGAGGGAGACCAATCTTCTTAAGGTCAGGAATGAAGTCAACACAAAGCCCAATGACATCCTCTGTTTGGTGGCCCATGGAGATGCTTCCTTCTGGCCTAGCGCGGTTACGGACATATTTCTTTAGGACTCCCATGAAACTCCAAAGGGGAACATCTTGTGTAGAAATACAGGGCCCAGAATGACAATCTCGTCGACTAGATGAACTAGGACGTGCGTCATGATATTGAAGAAGGATGATGGGAACACCAGCTCGAAACTAACAAGACACTGCGCCACATCACTCCTTAACCTTGGTAGAATTTCTGGATCGATCACCTTCTGAGAGATTGCATTGAGGAATGAACATAGCTTCACAATGGCTAATCGAACGTTTTCCGGTAGAAGCCCCCTCAATGCAATCGGAAGCAGTTGTGTCATAATCACGTGGCAGTCATGAGACTTTAGGTTCTGGAACTTTTTCGCTGGCATATTTATTATTCCTTTATATTTGACGAGAAGCCAGACGGGACCTTCATACTGAGCAGGCATTCAAAGAAGATTTATGTCTCTTCTTTGGTAAGAGCGTAGCTGGCAGGACCTTCATACTGCTTTGGAGGCATGCCGTCTTTTTCGTGCACACGTTGCTGGTCCTCCCGTGCCTCCGGTGTATCTTTTGTCTTCCCATACACGCCCAAGAAGCCTAGCAGGTTCACGCAAAGATTCTTCGTCACGTGCATCACGTCGATTGAAGAGTGGACCTGTAGGTCTTTCCAGTAGGGTATGTCCCAAAATATAGATTTCTTCTTCCACATGGGTGCGCGTCCCTCAGCGTCATTCGGAACAAATAGTCCGCCGGGACCCTTTCCAAAGATTGCTTATAAATCATTGACCATAGCAAGCATGTGATCACCGATACGGATGGCGGGCTTCTTCCGGTGATCTGCCTCGCCTTTGAAATGCTTGCCTTTCTTTCGACATTCATGGTTGGTAGGAAGAAATCGACGATGCCCCAGGTACACATTCTTCCTGCATTTGTCCAGGTATATACTTTCGGTGTCATCTAAAAAGTGTGTGCATGCGTGGTATCCCTTGTTTGTCTGTCCTGAAAGGTTACTGAGAGAAGGCAATCATTGATGGTTACAAACAGCAACACATGTAGGTCAAATTCCTGTTGTTTGTGCTCATCCCACACACATACACCGTTTCCATTCCACAGATGTAAAAGTTCTTCAACTAATGGCCTTAGGTAGACATCAATTTCGTTGCCGGGTTGCTTAGGGCCTTGGATGAGAACTGGCATCATAATGAATTTCTGCTTCATGCAGAACCAATGAGGAAGGTTATAGATACATAGAGTGACAGGCCAGGTGTTGTGATTGCTGCTCTGCCCCCCAAAAGGTTAATGCCATCCGCGCTTAAACCAAACCATACGTTCCTTGCGTCACCTGCAAAGTCCTCCGAGTACTTTCTCTCAATTTTTCTCCACTACGACCCGTCAGCGGGTGCTCTCAACTTCCCGTCTTTCTTACGGTCCTCTCTGTCCCATCGCATCAACTTGGCATGCTCTTTGTTTCTGAACAGACATTTCAACCGTGGTATTATAGGAGCATACCACATCACCTTGGCAGGAACCCTCTTCCTGGGGCGCTCGCCGTCAACATCACCAGGGTCATCTGGTCTGATCTTATACCGCAATGCACCGCATACCGGGCATGCGTTCAAATCCTCGTACGCACCACGGTAGAGGATGCAGTCATTAGGGCATGCATGTATCTTCTGCACCTCCAATCCTAGAGGGCGTACAACCTTCTTTGTTGCGTACATACTGTCAGGCAATTAGTTATCCTTTGGAAGCTTCTTCTTCAATATTTTCAGTAACTTCTCAAATCCTTTGTCAGGTACACCATTCTCTGCCTTCCATTGCAACAATTTCAGTGTGGTACCGAGCTTTGTGTTTCCATCTTCGCAATTGGGATACAAACCTCTTTTGTGATCCTTTAACATGCGATCGAACTTCAGCTTCTCCTTTTCACTTTCGCACTGTCTCTTTGCATCAACAATGAACCGGCGAAGATCATCATCGGGCACATCGTCTGGTTCCTCTTGATCTTCAACTTCCCCCGTTGCAGCATCACCGTATTCATGGGGCACATAGTTGTCATCATCCTCTTCTTCTTCGATGTCTTCCATCATAACCCCTCTTTCTCCGTGCTTGGTCCAAACATTATAGTGTGGCATGAAACCCTTATAAAGCAGGTGGGTGTGAAGGGTTTTCGAGTCAGAGTAAGACCTTGTATTCCCACATATAGGGCATGGACAACACATAAAACCATTATGCTTGTTTGCCTCAGCCACTACGAGAAAATTATGCACGCCCTTAATGTACTCGGAGGTGCGTCTGTTACCGTACTTCCATTGTCGGTTCATCTGCGCGCATTATATATAATTAAGTGTGTCAAAAACCATTACAGAACATCATGAATAGATAAGTGACCAAATTAATAGAAGTTCATCATCACATTGAAACCAAAGTACATACATAGTTCTTATTGAACAACATATAGCTCTCCAGAGCATCTAATTAAACCATACATGGAAGCTATGTAAAACATTGCAATGCAACAACAAATGTGATCATAATTGCAACTAAAGGTAACAATTGATCCAACGGCATAATGATACCAAGCCTCAGTATGAATGGCATATTTTCTAATCTTTCTAATCTTCAAGCGCATTGCATCCATCTCGATCTTGTCATCATCGACGACATCCGCAACATGCAACTTCAATATCATCTTCTCCTTCTCATTTTTTCAATTTTTTCTTCAAGTAATTATTTTCTTCTTCAACTAAATTTAACCTCTCGACAATAGGGTCGGTTGGAATTTCTGGTTCACATACCTCCTAGATAAAAAAAACTATGTCACGTTGGTCGGCATAATTGTCTTAAACACTAAATGAACCAAATAGTTATAAACTATAGTATATACCACATTCGAATCATAGACAGGACGTGTGATGGAGGCAGATACCAAAACCATCGCACCATATAATAACAAACAATAATAAAAGTAAGAAAATTATACAAGTATCTATCTAAATCATATCAGTAACATTTTTTCATTTAGAAAGAAGATAAGAACACCTCGTGTGCATAGGAGGTGAGCTAGAGCACCACACAGCCGGCAAAAAAAACAGAGCACTTCACTGCTCTGCTCGCAGGCAAGGGGGTATATATAGGCATCTCATTGGTCCGGTTTGTGGGTGGAACCGGGACTAAAGGACCCCATTTCATCCCGGTTCCAGCCACAAACCGGGACCAATGGTTGTGGGCCAGGAGCGAGGCCCATTGGTCCCGGTTCGTGTCTGGAACTAGGACCAAAGGGGCCAGACGAACCGGGACCAATGCCCCACGAGGCCCGGCCGCCCCCTTGGTCTCACGAACCGGGACCTATGCCCCATGGGTCCCGGTTTATGACTGAACCCGGATTAATGGGCTTACCCGGCCTGAACCAAAGCCCTATTTTCTACTAATGCCCACGACAAGCCACCATCCGAGCCCAACGGCGGTGGCCTCGGGCGTACCATGTGGTCCACCCGTCATGCAGCATCCAGTTTGGGAGGCCAGGTCAAGCGACTGCCCGCGTGTTGTCCCGCACGTGATGTTGAGGTCGGTTCTGCCTGGCGCCGTCCTGGCCTCGAGCCGAGTTGGTCCGGTTGCGGCAGGCGTTGCGCCCATAGCAACCGTGTGCGCTCGCCTCACGTCTTGTGACGGGCTGTTTGGTTCGTGCCAGATGGGTACCTGAGAGTCGGCTGTGGCTGGTCTGCCCGGAAGTTCCGGTGTGTTGGCGTCTGGCTCAGTGTCCTAGTGAGTGGGGTTGCTGTTTTGCTCGCACGAGCCGGCCAGAAGGTCGTTTTTGCCTCATGGCCGTGTGCTCGGACCGTCATCCGTATACGACCTTGCTTTGTGTTCGGCTGTCTGATGTAAGATAGGACATGCAGAGAGCTGCCTTACAAATTTTTTGGAGTTGACCAGCTGGGTTGGTTGCCGCTTGGATTGTAACCAAAATTTTGGTAGTAGGCCAACCTTGGGATCATCCCTTCACTTTTCACGCCATTGCACGGGTGAAACCAGGGCGGCAAATTTCCTCGCCAATAATTTGGCGAGCCCTGAATTGGCATGGCGGGCATAGGCGCCAACCAAACAGGCCGGCAACGTCGGTGCTTCCTCTCATGATTTCTTTTCTTGTTGCCCCCGTCTTCTTTTTTCCTTCTAAAATCAGCGAAGCTTGACTGCGTCTCCTCGCTTGGCTCCCCTCCAATGGAAGTGCCAGCTTGTCCATTGGCTCCTGTGTGGGTTTGTCGTCTAGGTCTGACTAGGCCATGGTGGTGCGCTTCGTGTACGACGACTGCGGGTCACCGTGGGCGGCCCACGTTTGTTTCCAATTTCACTGATGAGGGTGATGTAGTAGGCCGCAGCCGCTATGCCATGGTCTTCTCCTTCAGGTGAGTTTGCGGGTAGACGCATTGCATTGGGCGGGCAGATGGTGTGTAAAGGTGTTTGCGGGCCCCACACGCACTGAGCAGGAACGCAATCCAAGAGAGGAGGTAGACAAGTCAGGTCGGGCGATTGTATGCATTAAGTATACTAGTCATCAACCCGTGCTTCTGCACGGGCTAGATATAGTTGTTTTTAACGTTTTTATGTTATTCTATATTGTTTCAAAAATGAAATTTTGAAATGAAAGAGTCAACTATAAGTACAAATAAGCAACAGAATTTATATTCTGGTGTATTAAAGGCACAGAGTCAACTATAAGTACAAATGAAAGAGTCAATTTCCCCTAAAGAATGGTTGGCGGTAATAATTTTTCTAATTGCTTAGCATATTTGCATATAACTATTCCACTTTTGAACCATAAGTCTGTACACCAAGTAAAGGCTTCTAAGAAGTTACTCCCACCGTCCATATTAAGTGTCGCTCTAGCGGAGGTATCTAGGCATATTTTAGTGTTAGATACATCCGTTTGTGCGACACTTAATATGGGACAGGGGGACTATTAGTGAATAAAAATTTGGTTTGACCATGATATATTATTCATGGAATATAAATTTACAAAAGGTGCTCATGACTATTAGTCTCCTAACAATAGAGTATATCGTAATACTTGAAAAAATATAACCGTTAATTTTAAATTTAAATGGACGTGGTTGTGATAATTTTCCCTATTTGAAATACCAATAAAATCACAGGTTAAATTATGTTAATATATAATTTTTCTATCCATGCAAATTTATGTATACTTTTCTAGTTATTATCTTAGAATTAGGTGATTTCACATATTAAATTAATTAGCTTGCTCTTTATTATGCATCGTTTTGTTCATTTTTAAAGGGAACATGCACATGTGTGTTTTATGGGACTCGGGACGTTGACTCATTTTATCCCAGAACTTGAACGCCTGAATAGTTTTCATTTCCTTGTATGTGCCCTTTTCTTTTAGGCTTGAAGCAAGCACGTGTATTTTTATTGGTTGGAACTTGAAGGTGGTCCGTGAGGACTTTTTTTTAACACGTCGTTGAGGACTTTTACATGTACGTGGTCCTTTAATATTTATATATGTACGTGTCTTTTTTTCCAACGGAAACATGTGTTTTTCTATGCATCGGGACGTGCACACTTTTTATCCTGAGGCTTGAACGCCATGGACTCTTGCCTGTACATTGTTTTTCCTTTTATCAAACCAACTTGACCATCTTCACTAACATCATCCTGCCAAGTTTCACATAAAACAAACTTCCCTAGCTAGCCCTAGCATTTCATCAAACACCTTGTGGACATGGCTGAAAACATGCAATTCTCTGAAATTTTGCACTGAACCAACTTCACCATCATCACATACATGGAGGAAGGACAGAGGAGAAGGGTGGGAGGGAGGAGGGAGTACCGGCCTGTCCGGTGGGCAGTGGTGCAGCGGCGTTGACGGCAGGGCAGGGGCGTGGTATTGGGGATCGTTGCAGAAATTAAAAAAATTCTACGCATCACCAAGATCAATCTATGGAGTCATCTAGCAACGAGAGAGAGGGGAGTGCATCTACATACCCATGTAGATCGCGAGCGGAAGCGTTCAAGAGAACGGGGTTGATGGAGTCGTACTTGTCGTGATCCAAATCACCGATGATCCTAGCGCCGAACGGACGGCACCTCCGCGTTCAACAAACGTACGGAGCGGAGACGTCTCCTCCTTTTTGATCCAGCAAGGGGGATGGAGAAGTTGATGGAGATCCAGCAGCACGACGGCGTGGTGGTGGACGCAGCGGGATTCCAGCAGGTCTTCGCCAAGCGCTACTGGAGGAGGAAGAGGTGTCATGGGAGGGAGAGGGAAGCGCCAGGGCTTAGGGTGCAGCTGCCCTCCCTCCCCTCCACTATATATAGGGGCTAGGGGGGCTCATGCCCCCCTTGGAGATCCCATCTAGGGGGGGGGCGGCGGCCCCTCGGGGGGCAACGGGCCCCTTAGGGTTTCCAACCAGGGGGGCGCATGCCCCCTCGGGGGGCAACGGCCCCCTAGGGTTTCCAACCCTAGGCGCCTTGGGCCCTTGGGTGGGGCGCACCAGCCCACCAGGGGCTGGTTCCCACGCCACTTCAGCCCATGGGGCCCTCCGGGATAGGTGGCCCCACCCGGTGGACCCCGGGACCCTTCCGGTGGTCCGATACAATACTGGTGACCCCCGAAACTCTCCCGGTGGTCGAAACTGGACTTCCTATATATAAATCTTTACCTCCGGACCATTCCGGAACTCCTCGTGACGTCCGAGATCTCATCCGGGACTCCGAACAACTTTCGGTTAACCACGTACTAATATCTCTACAACTCTAGCGTCACCGAACCTTAAGTGTGTAGACCCTACGGGTTCGGGAGACACGTAGACATGACCGAGACAACTCTCCGGTCAATAACCAACAGCGGGATCTGGATACCCATGTTGGCTCCCACATGCTCCACGATAATCTCATCGGATGAACCACGATGTCGAGGATTCAAGCAATCCCGTATACAATTCCCTTTGTCAATCGGTACGTTACTTGCCCGAGATTCGATCGTCGGTATCCCAATACCTCGTTCAATCTCGTTACCGGCAAGTCACTTTACTCGTTCCGTAATGCATGATCCCGTGACTAACTACTTAGTCACATTGAGCTCATTATGATGATGCAATACCGAGTGGGCCCAGAGATACCTCTCCGTCATACGGAGTGACAAATCCCAGTCTCGATCCGTGCCAACCCAACAGACACTTTCGGAGATACCTGTAGTGCACCTTTATAGCCACCCAGTTACGTTGTGACGTTTGGTACACCCAAAGCATTCCTACGGTATCCGGGAGTTGCACGATCTCATGGTCTAAGGAAATGATACTTGACATTAGAAAAGCTTTAGCAAACGAACTACACGATCTAGTGCTATGCTTAGGATTGGGTCGTGTCCATCACATCATTCTCCTAATGATGTGATCCCATTATCAATGACATCCAATGTCCATGGTCAGGAAACGGTAACCATCTATTGATCAACGAGCTAGTCAACTAGAGGCTCACTAGGGACATGTTATGGTCTATGTGTTCACACATGTATTATGATTTCCGGATAACACAATTATAGCATGAACAATAGACAATTATCATGAACAAAGAAATATAATAATAACCATTTTATTATTGCCTCTAGGGCATATTTCGAACACGTGGCACAACGTCGGGGCAGGGCAGGGGCGCGGCGGCGTTGGCATCGAGGTCGAGGCAGGGGCACACGGCGGCGGCGGTGAGGTCGAGGCAGGGGCGCACGGCGGCGTTATCAGGGCAGGGCAGGGCGCGACGGCGTCGGGGCGAGGCAGGCCGCGACGGCGTCGGGGCGAGGCAGGGGCGCACGGCGTCGGCGTCGGGGCAGGGCAGTGGCGCACGGCGTCGGCATCGGGGCAAGGCAGGGGCGCGGCGGCGTCGGGGCAGGCAGGGCACGGCGACGGCATCGGGGCAAGGCAGGGGCGCGGCAGCGTCGGGGCAAGCAGGGCGCGGCGACGGCATCGGCGTCGAGGTCCGGCAGCCTGGCGGCGTCGAGGTGTTCGGCGGCAGAGAGGCAGGGCGCGGAGAGGCAGATCGAAGAACTGAATGAAAAAATTGACAAGTGCTGCTTATATAGTCTCAGCATTGGTCCCGGTTAGAGGCAGGAATCGGGACGAATACCCCCCTTTAGTCCCGGTTGGTGCCACCAACCAGGACCAAAGGTCTCTTTTCAGCAGCCGAAAGGGCGGGAAGTAGAGACTTTTGGTCCCGGTTGGTGGCACCAACCGGGACTAAAGGGGGGCATTGGTCCCGGTTGGTGCCACGAACCGGGACCAATGCACCCCTTTAGTCTCGGTTGGTGCTACCAACCGGGACCAATGGCCTAGTACTGGCGCTGTGCGGTGGGAAGTTTAGTCCCACCTCGCTAGTTGAGGAGCTCCGGCACCTGTTTATAAGCGCTGATGTGCCATCCCATTCGAACTCCTCACTATTGCAGGCCTTCTGGCCTAAACTTGTCTCTGTTCTGCCTGTGGGCCTGCTGGGCTTGCTGCGGACCTGAATCCTGGCCCAATGGGGTTTCTAGTCGTAATCTCGCCATGGTTGCCCAGTAGGTGACATTTTTTATTTTTTTCCAGTTTTTTGTTTTCTTTGTTGCTTTATTTTTTTATTTTGTTTCTACTTACAACAAAATACTTACGGTTGATATTTTTATTTATTTTATTAATGTTTATTTTATTTTATTTTGTTTTGTTTCTACTTATTTCTTTTATAAAAGTTTATTTTATTTTATTTTGTTTCCACTTATTTATTTTACTAAAGTTTATTTTATTTAATTTTGTTTGTACTTATTTATTAAAGTTTATTTTTTTCTACTTATTTATTTTATTTTATTTTTTGTCTTTTTACTTATTTTCTGAAAATTCTTTTTTCCTTTTAATGTTTTGAACAGAAAATACTTTGATAATTTTAGTGCATAAATTTTATATAACTTTAGTTTCAATAATACTAGAACTAATTTGAACTCCAGACTTTTTTTGTGTTCAAAATGCACCATTCAAAGCTACATCATCAATTTTCAACCCTTTCTGACTTCATTTGTTATTTTTCATGCATTTACTAATTTTTTGAGCTATAAGACCCTGAAATTCAAAAGCATTTCAAATGAACTCTGAAGAGGTTGAAAGTTGGCATGGTATCATCATTTCACCAACATAGCATGTGCAAAAAAGTTGAGAGGGTTACAGCAAAAACTAGATGCACTTCGTGTACAAAACGGACAATCTCTTTCGAAGTATCAGGGTTCCATACGGAAACTCATCTGTTACAAAGGTATTTCATTTTTTTAACTTATTTGAACTCCAGACTTTTTGTGTGTTCAAAATGCACAATTCAAAGCAACATCATCAATTTTCAACCCTTTCTGACTTCATTTGTTATTTTTCATGCATTTACTGATTTTTTTTACCTATAAGACCCTGAAATTTAAAAGCATTTCAAATGAACTCTGAAAAGGTTCAAAGTTGGCATGGTATCATCATTTCACCCACATAGCATGTGCAAAAAAGTTGAGAGGGTTACGGCAAAAACTAGATGCACTTCGTGTACAAAACGGACAATCTCTTTCGAAGTATCAGGGTTACATACGGAAACTCATCTGTGACAAAGGGATTTCATTTTTTTGAACTTACTTGAACTCCAGACTTTTTGTGTTCAAAATGCATCATTCAAAGCCACATCATCAATTTTCAACCCTTTCTGACTTCATTTGTTATTTTTCATGCATTTAATGATTTTTTTTGAGCTATAAGACCCTGAAATTCGAAAGCATTTCAAATGAACTCTGAAAAGGTTGAAAGTTGGCATGGTATCATCATTTCACCAACATAGCATGTGCAAAAAAGTTGAGAGGGTTACAGCAAAAACTAGATGCACTTCGTGTACAAAACGGACAATCTCTTTCGAAGTATCAGGGTTCCATACGGAAACTCATCTGTTACAAAGGTATTTCATTTTTTTAACTTATTTGAACTCCAGACTTTTTGTGTGTTCAAAATGCACAATTCAAAGCAACATCATCAATTTTCAACCCTTTCTGACTTCATTTGTTATTTTTCATGCATTTACTGATTTTTTTTACCTATAAGACCCTGAAATTTAAAAGCATTTCAAATGAACTCTGAAAAGGTTGAAAGTTGGCATGGTATCATCATTTCACCCACATAGCATGTGCAAAAAAGTTGAGAGGGTTACGGCAAAAACTAGATGCACTTCGTGTACAAAACGGACAATCTCTTTCGAAGTATCAGGGTTACATACGGAAACTCATCTGTGACAAAGGGATTTCATTTTTTTGAACTTACTTGAACTCCAGACTTTTTGTGTTCAAAATGCATCATTCAAAGCCACATCATCAATTTTCAACCCTTTCTGACTTCATTTGTTATTTTTCATGCATTTAATGATTTTTTTTGAGCTATAAGACCCTGAAATTCGAAAGCATTTCAAATGAACTCTGAAAAGGTTGAAAGTTGGCATGGTATCATCATTTCACCCACATAGCATCTGCAAAAAAGTTGAGAGGGTTAGGGCATGGACAACACATAAAACCATTCTGCTTGTTTGCCTCAGCCACTTCGAGAAAATTATGCAGGCCCTTAATGTACTCGGAGCTGTGTCTGTCACCGTACATCCATTTCCGGTTCATCTGCGTGCATTATATATAATTATGTGTGTCAAAAACCATTACAGATTCACATGGATAGATAAGTGACAAATTAATAGAAGTTCATCATCACATTAAAACCAAAGTACATACATAGTTCAAATTGAACAAGATATAGCTCTCCAGAGCATCTAGTTAAACCATACATTGAAACTATGTAAAACTTTTCAATGCAACAACAAATGCGATCATAATCACAACCAAGGTAACAATTGATCCAATGGCATAATGATACCAAGCCTCGGTATGAATGGCATATTTTCTAATCTTTCTAATCTTCAACCGCATTGCATCCATCTTGATCTTGTGATCATCGACGACATCCGCAACATGCAACTCCAATATCATCTTCTCCTCCTCAATTTTTTTTATTTTTTCCTTCAAGTAATTGTTTTCTTCTTCAACTAAATTTAACCTCTCGACAATAGGGTCGGTTGGAATTTCCGGTTCAACTACCTCCTAGATAAATAAAATCTATGTCAACTTGATGGGCATAATTGTCATAAAAAATAAATGAACCAAATAGTTATAAAAGATAATATATACCACATCTGAATCATAGCCAGGACGAGGGCCGACGGGGGCGGATACCAAAACCATCGCACTATATAATAACAAGCAATAATAAAAGTGAGAAAATTAGACAAGTATCTATTTAAAGTAAGAATGTTTTCTTTTAGAAGAAGATAAGAACAAGAGGCTCGCCACGGTGGTGCCGGCGACGAGATCGGCGCGGGCGATCGACGGCGGTGAAGACGGCGACGGGACGTGACGGACCGCTAAACCTAGACAAATCTCGGGGAAAATGGAGCTTGGAGGTCGAGCTTCGAGAGGAGAAAGCTTAACTAGTGTGGCTCGGGCATTTCATCGAACACCTCATGTGCATAGGAGGTGAGCTAGAGTACCACAAAGCTTTCCCCTCGCCGTCCAGAAAAAACAGAGTACTGTGGAGTGCTCTGCTCGCGGGCGAGGGGTATATATAGGCAAATCATCGGTCCCGGTTCGTGGCTGGAACTGGGAATAAAGGACCCCCTTCCGTCCCGGTTCTAGGCACGAACCGGGACCAATGGCTGTGGGCCTGGAGCGAGGTCCATTGGTCCCGGTTCATGCCTAGAACCGGGACAAATGGGTCCACACAAACCGGGACCAATGCCCACGAGGCCCCGGTCGCCCCCCTGGGCTCACGAACCGGGACGTATGCCCCCCATGGGTCCCGGTTCGTGACTGAACCGGGACTAATGGGCTGGCCAGGCCCGAACCAAAGCCCTGTTTTCTACTAGTGATTGTGAATCCTGCCCATCCCCCGTGGCAACGCACGGGCGCATGAGTTGCATGCTCAATAACGGACGTCATATTTTTGTTTCGTTGCAATGCATGAGATTCATCTGTATGTTACAACGTGACAATGGCGGTGATGTACACCTTCTCCCCCTTTGATGGCAGTGATGGATTAGCATTAACATTGGGGGGGGGGGGGTGATCAGGGTGGTTGGCAGGCAACTCCTCCTTGGTGGTCTGTGGGGATGTACAGTGTGAAGGAGAAAGGGATCCATGGCAAAGGTGAGATTGGCGTTATCTTGTTTTACAGAAGAAGGCTCCAGCGATAAATGTCCCATTACAGCGGGAAACTAAGCAGGAACGTAGGGTCCGACAGGAAAATGGTAGGGTGTGTCCTGGTGTGGGGATTTTGTGTCGGGACCGCATGCCGGAGAGAAGATGGCGGATAGCCAGGACAACCACTTTTCTCCCACACACATGGCATGGATTTGGGGGAGCCTAGACAGTCTAGACGGTTGAATTTTGGGGAGCCCGTTGGGCGCATGTTTGATATCCGAACCCACCCAGGCATATGAAGGAGAAATGAGCTTTGAACTTATAAATGACCTTAATCATTCGTATGCATGAATTATTCGAACCCGTCTGGACGTATGAGGGAGAAATGAGCTTTGACTAATTTCATTTATATGCACCTTAATCGTCTATCTGATTTCATTATATGCATTGTAGCCCGTAGCAACGCGCAGGCATTCTACTAGTTGTCCCTAAAACGCGTATGGGTTCTCGAATGCGGAAAGGTACAGATTATTCTTACAGAGTGCGAGGGTGGTGAGCACCCGACATGTGGGCTCCATGAGATCGACCAGGATCAAGTTTGCCGACGACAAGCTGAGCTGGTACTGCTGAAAGAACCGGGTGGCGCTGATTGTGCCGCTACCGGTCTGGCCCGCAGCATGGTCCAGGTCAGCCATGAAGGCCAGGTACCTCAGCCGGCCAGGAACTTGGCCTCCACCCATAGTGCATAGTGCATAGATAGATGGATTGATTAGATGGAACATAAATTTTGCTGCACTAGAGCATCTCATTTGCGTGATAGGGAAGCATCACTCATGCATGCACAATCACGGGAAGGAGCAGCCAACAAACACAAAGGGAGATGGATTAGAATACAAATTGAAATTCATACCATTGTAACTGTATCTAGTTCTTGGCGCTAACAGAATCATTTTACTGGAAAGAAACTAAGTTGATGCATGTTAGAGTCGTATTTGGAGGGGAATAAGGGACTATGCACAGAAAAGTTACTGCTCCCTCAGTTTTTTGTTCTTAGAAAAAAATTAAGCTAGAGATCCTTTTTCTTAGTAATTCAAGGATTGCACCACCCCTGCCGTGTGGTTGTGACGAATAAATTAATTAATCTGCCTCCCACGCTAACCACCGACCCAATGAGTCGAGCTGAGTGTGCCAAGAATTAAATAAACTATTTTCGTACAATGAACGTGCACTCCCACGTAATAATAATTTAATTTTCTGACCGAATGATTTGAACCAGTCCTCAGGTGCATAATGGCAGTTGCCCTATTTATTTGAAGCTAGCTGCAGAAATATTACATGGTTTGTTATTTGATAGAACACAACACTTACACAATACATTTTATTGATGATTTGTGGTACAATTAGTTGCATCACTGAACAAAGTAATATCGTGCATTTAATAAAAATGTGAACATGTACTTAGAAAATGTTTATTGTATATTTAAAAATGCTCATTGCGTATGAGAAATATTCATCATGTATTTTAAGAATATTTTTTTAACACAGTACAGATGCAAGCGCTCATATACATGCGCATACACTCCCTCTTATGAACGCACACACGCACACCCTACCCCTATGAGCACCTCCGAAAGACTGAGCCGGCATATCATCTTGAAATTAGTTACCGTAGGCACCTCGTCGACCGGAATCTATTGTGTGTTAAAATATTATTCATCATGTGTCTAGAAAGTTTCGTTGTGCATAAAAATATTTCACCAGGAATTCAAAAAATTATCTCACGTATAAAAATGCGAATGTGTTATAAAAAATGTATATCGTGCATCTAAAAAATGTTCATCCCGTATGTAAATATATTCAACACGTATTTAGGAATGTTTATCATGTATTTACAAATGGTCATCATGTATTAACAATTGTTTATCATATATTTTGAAAATGTTGACCATGTATTCAGAAAGTGTTTGTGCTGAATTAAAAAATTAACCATATATTTGTAAAAATACATCACCGTTTATTTAAAAATATTCATCTGATATTGAGAAATGGTAATCGTGTATTTTACAATTGTTCTTGTGTAGTAAACATTGTTCACCTTGTTTATAAAAAATCTTTACCTTGTATATAAAAGATGTTTATCATGTATAAAACACTATAATTAAAAGTTGTTCATCCTGTAAATGTTTTCTGTATTAGAAAGTACTTTATCATGGAGTATTTAAAAAAATTATGTATTTTGAAAAAGATTTCATGCATTTGAAAAAAGTTCTTGTATTTTTATAAAGTGTTTACGCATTTATAAAATCATTCATTTCAAAAAGGTATTTACACATTTTTGGTAATTGGAAGAGTGTTCTTCATAATCTATAGCAATATAAAAAGACCCAAAGGGGCAGATCCAATTAGTCTCAACCATCAAATCACGCCAATCCAACGACCTAGACTGCTTCAATGTCGAGCGCTCAACACGTTTAGCGTGCAGTTAATTTCATGGTTCTTGTATTTTTAGAAAGTGTTTACGCATTTATAAAATCATTTATTTCAAAAAGGTATTTACACATTTTTGGTAATTGGAAGAGTGTTCTTAATAATCTATAGCAACATAAAAAGACCCAAAGGGGCAGATCCAATTAATCTCAACCATCAAATCACGTCAATGCAACGACCTAGACTGCTTCAATGTCGAGCGCTCAACACGTTTAGCGTGCAGTTAATTTCATGCCAAATATAGTGCTAATCACATAATAACACGCAAATAATATCCTACTTCATATCCGCATGCACTTAATATACTTCCAAATTAACGTGCATTGTACGTACACGCATGACTAGTAAGAAATAAAAGTGATAATTAAAAAGGAATAAGAAAAGTAAAAATGGAACAGGTGGTAGAGCGAACTAACACTAAAGAACGAGTCCATGCAGGGGCCGAGCGTACGAAATTGCTCATTATGAAGGGCCGGGCCATTCGGAATTAGTGCAGGCAAGTGCGTACTACGTGCTTAGTACACAATAGCCCGAGCGTCCCGAAATATTTATACATGGGCTGACATTTTCTGTGGCCCATTCAAACACACACACACACACACACACACACACACACACACACACACACACACACACACACACACACACACACACACACACACACACACACATACACTATTTACTTATTTGAAAATTTGTTTAGCGATAAGATAAGAATTCATAGGTCACAAATAAAAATATTTTACATATGTAGTAATGTCAAGTGCTTTAATATATTTACTAAATATTCTTTTATGTGAAAAAAAATTGAAGCGTGTTGCCAAAAATTGTGCACGTACACCAGAATAAAATGTTTCATGTATTTGATACTCATTTTTAACTGTGCTTATCTATGAAAAAATATTTACCATGTTATGTGCTACAATCTTTAAGTTTGCCGCAACTAAAAAAAGCATGTATGAGCATCAAGGTAATTAACCACATCATGGTGCTAACCCTACCCTAAGCTAATTTAGCGAGTTTACAAGCTACTATATTTGCTCGAAGACTATAAATATTTACAATACCAAAACCATAACATTGGATCCATTATAGGATATATATTTACATTATACCTGTGTGGTGTTATAGGTGTTTATGTTTGTTCCTGTTAACTTTGGTAAACTCAATGAAGGTTTAGTCAGTACAAAATTATACTATATGTTGATATGGAGGATATATTATATTGATGCATAGATGACGTTGGAAGCGTTCAAACACCTCATGGACTACGCTACTCAAATGGCATTAATCGCCGTGCTAGCTAGGTCACGTGAATGCATGTGCAGATGGAGCCACCTGATTTATGTTTTTTTTATGTGTGATGCCACTTGGCGGCCACTGTATATATATGTATTGAGCAGGCATCTAAACTATAGTAGTTGCGTCGCGCCAGTAGAAGTGGATGTAGGAGTACTAATAACGAGGCCATGCAGCCACCTCCAACTCCAGTAAAAATGCTCAACTATTGCAAAAATGTTACAAGATTTCAGAAAATGTTCATGAATTTGGAAAAAAAACTAAAGAAAGAATAGAGGAAAATGATAAAAGGAAAGAAAAAAAATGAAAACTGAAAGAGAAAGGAAAAAACTAAAAAGTACAGGAAAAACCGAAAAAACAGGAAAACGTGGTTTGGGACGGCACAAATGTATGTAACGGCAAGCCGGGGGTACACGCGCGGTTGCTATGGGGCGACCTACGCGGATCTGCGGGGTAGTCGGGCTCCACCTGTCCACGGCGGCAGGCCGGGACTCAAAAATATTGTGTGGAACCATGGCTCACTCGAACCTACGCTTCGAGCCACACATCTCAGGGCAGCTTTTGTGGGATCTGTGCATGATGAGTGTGGTAATGCAAGGCAGGAACAATCAAGGCACATGGCGGGCACCCGCAAAAAAAAAAGGCACATGGCGGGAACCATCACTCCTGATTGCTAACAATATAATAACAATATAGAGAATAAAATAACGGGCCATTCTTGAAAGAAGTGAGCGCTGTCTCCCATGCACTTGCACTGTTCACAGCTGTTTATTGCCTACAGAAATTTAGATGTCGACAGATACACCATAAATCTATTGGCAACAAACATAGTGAGAGCATCTGAAATTTCTGCAATATCGAATATTTCTGGATTACTATCTAATATTTTTGTTGCATGCTAGAGTTCTAGTTTATGGTCAATACGGCGGCATCTAAATGTTTTTCCCGTTCTAGCTTTTTTGGATATATTGAGAATAGACTACTAGTAGTAAGTGGAAAGTTTGTTCTTCAAATAGCAATATTCAGGCTTCTCTCAATGTAGATGTGGCATACAGTTTTTACTGAACATTGCTTCCATCAAAAAACAGTTCCCACAAGCCTGGCATAGAATTATTTTGGTATTTCTCGCGCTTGGCTCCTGTGCTACAGTAGCATGGGAAGGTGTGCCAGCCCATCATGCCCAAAAAAAATATAGAGCCCCTAAGCCTAGGCATCGCTAATGGAGAGACGTATTAAGAATGATAGTACGAGATAAGAGAAATTTGAATCTTGACAGGACTCGGATTCACATGTGAGTCATGCTAGATCGGACGGCTCTGACCGTAGGTTTGGCTGAACCATGGTGCTAAACCTCTCCTCTCGGCCGGGACTGCTACGCGGTCTGTCATGGCAGCAACCACTACAATGCCTCTATGTATTGGTGTCAATAGTACATCCGCCTCATCAACCAGAAGCATCGCCAGCAGGCCGCCGCTGTAGAGGTCCAGCTTGCGGCGACGACGGTGGCGGGTGTGGTCCCTTACTGCTTCGCCGTCCGTCATAAGAGTAAGGACCACGATGCCTGCATGCAAAAGTGTCAAGGCCACCTCGTCAACGAGAAGCATAGACAAGAGGCTGCCGCCGTCCAGGTCCAGCTTGGGACTACCAAGTCGGCAGAACAAGTGCAGCATGCGCCGAATTCCAACAAGCAGTGCCAGAGGAAGTGCATGCCCTTATTTTGGGAGGATGCAACCAAATTCAAAGACTGCATGAGTTCGTGTGAAGATCAACGACAACAAGTAGCATGGAGACTTCAAGAGGAGGCCGCCACTATCTAGTGACCGATGACGACGACGAAGACAAGCATGACCTCTGCCTGCGTTTTAAGCAGAGAAACCCAGTGTCTTTGTCCTAGGTGAGCTTAGCTCGTTTCTTCTCTTTTTTTCACATAAAATAACGGCCGGCACATCCATACTGTGTGTGAGTCGATCAGTTCATCTTAGCTCATCAGCCCGCGCGTTCGGATTGCGTCGCCATGAACTGAACGTTGACCAATTCATGGTTTCTTTCTTTTCGATCTAGTATAGCAGTGTAGCTGCAACTGGTGATCCCTGACTTCCGAGCTATTATCTACTTTATGATTAAACAATACATTCCTCCGGTTCCTTGAGAAATATTTCAACAATTCGCTTAAATTCCGATGCGATGAGCATATTTTGCAGATATAGATCCTCTGCTAGTGCTACAGCCTCTCCACATGAAGGGGCGCCGCCGTCATCATCCCTCCCTCATCGAAGTTGGAGAAGCGTTGAAACATCTCATGAGCGAACCATGCTAGTAATTGGGTCGATCGCGGGGCTAGGTCATATGCATGCATGTAGTACGCAGAGCAATTTGATGTTTTCTTTTTATGCGGAGGAAGCCACTTGGTGGTCACCCTAGTATTTTTTTCGACATAAGGAATATATTAGTATCGCGAAGATAACAATTACATCCGGCCTCTGTACCAACAAGATGTCCAAAGGCAGCAATGATACACACATCTAAAAGCAAAATCTATACCTAATAATAAAGCAAGGTGCGTTTCTTCAATATTTTCATCCGTTCACCATCGAAAATATTTTTTTGCTATCCGAGGTGGTACTAAATTTTTGTGTGTCTCTCCACTGGAAAATACAAAAAGTTTGTCCAGAATACCACAACTTGGCCAGGCGCACTCCAGCCCAACAAAGCCAACCCAGTAATAATCCTGCCCATGCGTTGGGAGGACTTTATTTGCCGCACGCGCCGCCAAATAGTTCAATGTACGCACAGGTCGCCCAAGACTGGGCCGGCCCGTTTTTGTTTTTTCAGTATTCTGTTTCTGTTTCATTTTCATTTTCCCCTTCTTTATTTTTAATTTTTCGTGAAATAAAAATATACAAAATGTATTCAGAGTTTCAATTTTTGTTCAAATATTCAAGAGAATTAGCATTGCAAAATTTTACTCCTATTTCTAAAAATATTAGAAACTTAAAAAACATTGGTTTCTGAATTTCCTCAACATTTAAAAAAATGTTGCAATTTAAAAAAAAATATTTCAGAATTGTTCGAGATTTTTTATGAAAATAATATTTTATAAAATGTCCCATATTCAAAATATATTCCTATTTTAGTGAAAAGTTCACAAAAAAATAATGTTTGCATCTAAAAAAACATTTTTCAAAATGTTCTGAATGTTCCCCTTTTAAAAAATAATAATTTTGTGTTGTATAAATAGTTCATGTTTTCAAAATATTGTTTATTAATTTCAATTACCATTCCCATTTCTAATTTTGTTTGTGTTTTTCCAAAATTATATGGAATTTTCAACAAACAAATCACATTTTTTAGAACTGTCCGGGCTTTAAAAAAAATTATCGTTTCGACAGTTCATATTTCTTTCAATGTTATAAATAATAAATAAATAAAATCTTCTTAAATATTCGTGTTGGCCATTGGTTAGAGCGCGCGTTTGTTCTATCCAGGTTGGATATCTATATCTGTACCCCTACTAATAAAGCCGGGTGCGTTTCGTCGATTTTTCCATCCGTTCACCGAGAAAATTTATTTTTCTATCCGAGGTGGTACTAAATTTTTGTGCCTCCATCTGTATTTTTATGAAATCACTAAATAAGGAGTACTCGTTGCAAAGAACACTCCATCTTCCCAAGTCACGACAAGTGGTGCACATGCAGCGCGCCACTTGTCGCAACCTGAGAGTTTTTACTTTTTTCGTAGATTCGTTTATTCAAAACATTTTATCTCTTAAACCGTGCGTCCAAATCTCAAACCGTTTTCACCATTGGATTCCTCGCGTCGAGATCTTCAAAACTAGATCCCATGTTGATAGGTTTTGACGAACTTTTTTTTCACGAAAAAACCGGACGAAAAAACCAAACAGGGAGCACGGTTTTTTCCCTTTCCGAAAGAGGCACGCCCGTGCCTCTCGCGAAATCACAACCGCGCCTCTCAGGGAAGCAAAACCGAGACTCTCATGGAAAGAAAAAAAACAGAAAACGCGATTTTTCCCTTTCCGAGAGAGGCACGGCCGTGACTCTCGCGAAAGCACAACCGTGCCTCTGGCAAAAGTAAAACCGTGACTCTCACGAAAGAAAAAACAGAAAACGCTTATTTTTTCCTTTCCGAGAGGCACGGCCGTGACTCTCGCAAAAGCACAACCGTGCCTCTCGCGGAAGCAAAACCGTGACTCTCGCGAAAGAAAAAAAAAGAAAACGCGTTTTGTTTTTCCCTTTCCGAGAGGCATGGCCGTGACTCTCACGAAAGCACAACCGTGCCTCTCGCGGAAGTAAAACCGTGACTCTCGTGAAAGAAAAAAAATAGAGAACGCGTTTTTTTTCGTTTCCAAAAGGCACGGCGGTGACTCTCGCTAAAGCACAACCGTGCCTCTCGCGAAAAAAAACGTGACTTTTCACGAAACGAAAAAAAAAGTAAACGCGTTTTTTCGCGCAAGATACAGGAAAAACCAGAACGTCGAAAAAACCCGGGAAAAAACCGTTTAAAAAGCCGCAAACGCGTGCGGAAAAATAAAAAAAAATCTGGAGGGACCGTCCAGAGCGCGACACGTGGCGAATGGCTGAGAGCGCGCCAAGTGACGCTGATCATTGCGAGGCTTCCGAAGGAACGCTCGTTAACTAGTTGCTCCCGTATTTTTAGCAATCACGAATTTCGTACTCGGCCCGCACATGATGTGGCCCGGTAAAGCCAGCCCACTTATTTGCCTGCCCATGTAGCTTCAAAAAGCCTATTTCTTGCCCTGGGCAGTAGATAGTTTGAGTTCGCACGTGGCGTCCAAGACTGGGCCAGCCCGTTTTGTTTTTCCGTCTAATTTTTTTATTTTACCATATTTCGTAATTCAAATTAGTTGAGAATTTTAATTTTTGTAAAATTTTCGAAAAATACTTGAATTACAATATTGTGTTCGCGTTGTCAAAAATATTTGGAACATTAATTCATTTTCTTGTTCTGATTTTTTTTCAACCTAAGAAATATTCCAAAATTGTTTGTGATTTAAAAAAATGTATTTTAAAAAATACTCGAAAAACGAAATATATTCTTATTTTAGTAAAATGTTCACAAATTCAAAATAATGTCTGAGTTTAAGGATACATTTTGTTCTGAATGTTGAAATCATGTTCCGTTTTCAAAAGCCGGACACAAATTTAAAAAAATGTTTGGGTTTTCATAAAAGGTTTTTGTGTTAAAAAATGATGTTATTTCAAAAAAAGCATGCTTTTCCCAAAATGGAAGGAATATTAAAAACATTGTTTGTAATTTAATAAAATGTTCATGTTTCGAAGAATATTCGGCAATTCATATTTAAAGAAAGTATTTTATATCCGACATTGCACTATGTTCTTAAATATTCACGCTGGCCATTGGTTAGTAGTAGGCGTTTGTTGCCGTGGCTAGCGGCACGTGGTCCGGTCTTTAAGGTCACGTGTTTCAGTGTTCCACACGTCGTTTTTTGGATTATAACTCGTGCCTTGCAAATACAGGTTATTGGCCCAGACGCGAACTGTTGTGCGTCCCACGCGCTATTTGACGCAACGAGCATCATATAGTAGCTCCCACACATCTGCCCTAAGAAAAGAAAAAAAAATATGTTCATAGATTTTGTTTCGTCCATTCCACACGTAGCTCCCTAATTTTTTCGGTTATCCCCCCGGTGGGCCAAACTGGACCTACCATACATTTCTTTTTCTGTCGGACGGATGAGTAGCAAAAAAGAGGGGCACGAGGGGATTGAACTATGGACCTTCCCTATTGTGCCCACGCATAAAACCAACTCAGCTAGCTTGCAATTACTATAGAAACAGTCTCATCTTGAAATTTTATACTAAATAACACCAGTTTTTATATGTGCATAAGTTGTCTAAGGAGGTTATGTGAGAATAAGGAGGTTGTTTCGAGAATTATGAGCAGAACGAGGGACTCCACAAATTATTGCTGGAGATAACTTGCACGTGCCAATAAAAGACAATATGCTGGTTGGCTATAATGGGAAAAAATTATGGGCCCGTGCTAATAAAAGAGAATATGCTGGTTTTGCTCTAATAATAAAAATTTTGGGCACGTGAGCGCAAAAATAGTTGAAGAGAATAAACCCTGATAATGATGGGACATTCATGCCTGGTTATGCGCTGGTTATGCTAATGAAACATAATTTATGCGCTGCAATTAGTAATCCATCCGGTTACGTTGTTGTTGGAGAAAGTGGTCGAAGTAACCGTGCCTCGAAGGTCGCCTGCCACCCAGCAACCAGATGAATACGGAACCACAACTCCGAGATGGAGGTCGACCCGGAGGAAAAAAAAGGTACAAGTTGGGTGGTCGCCGCCGCGTTGACTAGCCCCACCACTATTAAGATCTTGCGGGCCAAACATGACCCGTGGGAAGACCGCGGCTCCTCGCTCTATCGCCCACCGCCGTGGAGATCGTTTCTTATGAACACATCAATTATATTTTCCGCCGCTTGTTGCAAAAACAATTATCTCCCTGTTGCAACGCACGGGCATATGTGCTAGTAAAAAGAACATAAAAAGGAAAAAGACGCCACGGTGAACAGTTATTAGCAGCAGCAGCACTGTAACCACCACCAAAGATAACACTCAGAATACAAAAGAGGTTCTCCAAAAGCAACTCCTTCAAAGAAGAAACAATGCACAAGCGTTGTCGTTGCCCGATTGAATATCTTGGGCGTTCACCCGGAGAAAGTCCGAGTTCACCCAAAACAATGCCTTCAACAAGGCGATTGCCAGGTACAACCAATGAAGGCCAGACCTTGGGTTTTCACCCTGGAAATCGAGACTCGGTACTCGAGGAGCACCAGCAAAAATGCAGTCCTCTAGTGCAGCCGCCCCCTGCTTGCCGAGGCTGCTGAAACAAGTTACCATACATCTGGCACACAAACTTCATCACATCCAATATACCCTTCCACCGAAGCTTCAAGACCTCCAATCGTAGCCGCCACGACTTTCCCCATCTCTATCAATGCCTTGGGAATTTTCACTTAGACGTGTCCCATGACACCGATAAGAGAGCGAAGCTTCACGCTGCTCCCTCCTAAGGCCGTGTTTGGCTGATAACAAGAGCGCGGGCGACCGGAGTTTTGCGATCTAGATATCAGGGGCGACATCCGCCAATCCATACAGATCTCTGACTGGGAAAACCGGAACTCGTCAGCTACCAGATCAGAGAGGTCCACATCCGGCACAAAGATGACTTGGCAGAACAAGAATGCTAGGGCCAAGATCTGGCAGAACCAAATCCGGCAAGCCGCCATGAAGGACGGGAGCTCTGCCACGACCTAGCACACCGCCGGACGGGCCCTCGTCTGAGCCGCGTGTGCTGATGAGAGAAGGCCAGGCCATCGACCAGCAGTAACCCCGCCAGCCGCCGGCGCGCCTCGCATGCCTGCCATGGCCTAGATCCGGCGAAGTCGGCTGGAACCAGACGTGGCCGCCACTGCCCGGTGTCGCCCTCCGCGGCCTGTCACACGAACGATGCACTGCCGATGCGCAACCACGCCGGAGTGCAACCGTGCAGTGATGCCCCGCAGCAGCACCACCTCCAGATGCGCCATACCCACCCGCGACAAGCTGACACACAGGAGACGAAGGAGACCCCGCCGCTGCCGGCGTCGGCCGGGGTTCGCCCGGTTGTGCACTGTGGTGGCGGCGAGGAAGGTGAGGGAGAGGGAGGTACCGGCGGCGGAGATGTGAGGCAGCCACCGCTACAATGCCTGCATGCATTGGTGTCAACAGTACGGCCGCCTCATCAACAACAAGCATCGGCAGTAGGCCGCCACCGTCGAGGTCCAGCTTGGGCTGACAACCGTGGTGGGTGTGGTCCCTGACTGCTTCAAGGCCTGTCATAACAGTAAGGACCATGATGCCTGCATGCAAAAGTGTCAAGGCCACCTCGTCAACCAGAAGCATCGACAAGAGGCCACCGCCGTCCAGCTTGGGGCGTCGAAGGGGGCGATATAGACACAAGGAGGAGAAGCAAAAGAGGAGGAGCCGTCGACGTGTGAGGAGGATGCGCGGCGTGACGCATGAGATGACGTGCTCGGAGTACTGCATAAGGAACGCTTGGCTATTTCCAGGCAAATACGACGTCTGCATGCTGGTTTGGTGTGAAGCAGGCTCCCAAGTCACCAAACATATCAACAACAACGTCGAGAAGCATCCCACCGACGCCGGGACCGATGGCGTGTCTTGTCTTCTTCTGCAAAATAGCCATTGTCGTAGTGAGCTGAGCTCGTTTCTATATATGTTTACTCTAGATTAATTAGCTCGTCTGAATGTTTGTTTGCTCTTTTGTAATACTAGCTACCTACGAATAAATGTTGTCGATTTGCAGATCTATATATGTATTGTGCTTCTTTTTGATCGACCATTGCTGAATGTTGATCCCGTGCTTAATGTGTTTGTTTATACAGCAAACAAGTACTCCATCCATCTCAAAATATAGTGCGTATTTGATTCTTTTAAAGTTAAATTTTAATCAAATTTATAGGGCATTAGCATCCATACTATCGATCAGTTCATGGATGCTAATGGAACTGGAATGGTCTTGTCTGACAAGCTCCAATGCCAATGGACTGATATTTCAGAGCAACTGGAATGGTCTTGTCTGACAAGCTCCAATGCCAATGGTGTGCTGAAGTATATCTAACAGGCTTGTCCATTGCTTTAGGCGGGAACAAGGCGCCTTCCTTTTCCCCATGGCCACCAAAATAACGCGAAAACATTGACGCCTACCAACAAATGTAGATCCAGCCTTCAAGATTGTTCTGGAGCTCCACAACAGAGATGCATGGAGTCTTTGGAACGGATAGACTTCCTAGAACGCGAAAGTTTTTTTTTTTTTTGAAGGAGGATATTTTCACAAGCCCAAGTCGACCACATCTCACTTTAAAATGCTGCACTTACAGAAAACTGTTGGTTTTGAAGAACAAGGGGGTTCAGCGATTCTCTGGTCTCATCAAGGACCAAAAGGAGACGCTGAAGAATCGCGCCATCAAAATGATGAAGGTTAGCCTCTGACATACCTCTCAAATCTTAGTTTAGGGATAAAGGTTGGTAGTTCAGAGAAATTTAGTGTTTGACATGCGTGCGCTCCTTTTTGTTGTCTTTCTTTGATTTCGCGCGATCAATGTCGGCTGCTACGGTGGTATTTTGGATGCTGGTGAAACTGATGACGTACAGCGGCAAATCGTTCAGGGTGGATGGTATATAAGGCGAGTTGAACAAAAGCGAGTCAATTTCAGAAGACCATCACATCTGTGTATCCTAAATCAAAAACCATCGGTTTACATTTATTTCTGCAAAAAAAACATCCAATTTGTTGGTGACAGTTTGCAGAAAGCACTAATAAGTAATAACACGAATAAACAGTTATTGATACTGAATCTGACCGGGGGGACCACATTTTTGCTGATATGGCACTTGGTAAGGTTCCTGAAAAAACGGATGTTATTGTCTAACCGAGCTGACATGTGGGATCCATGTGTCGTTTAAACAAAATGAAATAAAAGGAGAGAAGAACGGAGGAGCGATTGTGATAGCTACGGATGACACGAAGACCCGAGATCCTAGGAGCGTAGTGGGGAGGAGAGCCGCGTCGGAATGTCGACGATGTGCCGGGTGCGTTTCCGGTGGGTGCCGAGGCTTGCTGAGGACGTCGAGAGCACGGCCGAGGTCTCCCTGAGTGAGCCGTTGAGGTTGGACGTGCGGAGAGCACAAGCAGAGGAAGCGAGTAACAGCAGTACGCACCCTTGGGGCAGCGGTTATTTGTGGCGGTGAGAGCAACATGAGTGGCGCAAGCTCGGGGCGGCAGTGCGGCATGGGCCAAGATAGTTGTGGCGCACTGGGTGGTGGCTGCCCGAGAGGAGGGTGGCCGGGGCGTGCACCGGGCTGCCAACCTGGTGCCCCTGCTATGTGTTTGGCAAAATGCCAAGGACGTAGATCAGAGGTTGACTGTCATCCATTTTCCCTGGCCATGTGGCATCTAACAGTGGGACCCATCCGTCAGATTTATCATTAAACTGATCTAATCATCCAACCGGCATTTTTCGTAAACTATCGGTACAATGGCGGTGGACTTTTGCAGAAGAAAACTGAATAATGGTGTTTTTTTATTTAAGGTCCATAATTATGGTGGTATTTTGCAATTTACTCAAAAAAGCTCCAACTGGACCCTTTCCCCTTTCCCTCTCACGTCGCTCCCGCGAGCGACTAGCGGGAACCCTAGCTCGTTTTCATACCATCCTCCCTCCACCCTCCCGCTCTGCTCAACACCAGCGACTGGGCGCGGGGTGGCCAGTTGAGCGGTGGCGATGGGATGACGCGGGGCTCCGCGACACGACGGCAGGTGCTCCTGGCGACGACGTGGGCAGGCTGTGTGGGAGCGGAGGCCTCCTGTGTGCTCGTGTGCGGTACGAGGGATGTAAGTTTCGGCCAAATCGAGCGGTGGCGACTCTCCTCCTCCTGGCTACGACGTGCCCTTCCCCATCCTCTGCATGGATCCGGCTGGTTGTACTTCTGTTCTAGCCCTCCTAGCGGCCGAAGGCAATGGTGTTGCCGACATTGGATGGGAGTGGCCAGGGGGCCTACACGGTCAGGTGGTGCCCCCTGGGGGAGCATGCCACCAGGCCGTGTGGCGACCTGATGGCCCCCCTCTGGTCCTTCTTCGCTGCAAACATTATATATTCCAGAAAAATCTCCAGAAATCTCCGTCCAATTCCGAGCAGTTTTATGTCTGCACAAAATACAACATAATGATAGTTCTGTTAAAAACAACGTCGGTCCGGATTTCTTTTCATTCAAATCAAGCAAATTAGAGATGAAAAAAATAGCAAAAGTATCTGGAAAAAATATATACATTGGAGATATATCAGGGTGCGATGTTCCGGAAGGATGCAATAGAGGCTGATGGCTGCAGCAGGTCCCCTTCAAGCTGCGGTTCAGTTAGAGGTACATTCTAGAGAACATATTTCATAGGGCATTAGATAAATTAAGATCAGGACATTTCCTCTTTTGCCGAAGAGATTGGAGGGACACGTGATATGATGAATCACAGTAAGAGCTCAGTGCATTCACACGAAATCAAAAGTGATTTTAGAAGCTACATAAAAAACTAGCATGTTCGTAAAATAAAATAGCATTAAACCAGTACATTACTTTTAAACGGTCTCATGATAACAACAACTCAAATTAGTTTTACCGAATAAACATCAGCTACACTTGAAGTAGGATCCTTCAGTTGGCACATCTTTTTAAGCCACCTAAGTCTTCCTCGAGGGGTCTTTAGAGTAAGAAACATTTCTCGATGTTCAGCTCTAATAAATAATTGAGTAGCAATGAAATGTTCATCACTTCCCTCCTCAGCTCCAGCACCTACAACCAACTCCATGATCTCAGAAATATTGCTTCCTACTCGATCGATCCTCATAGATGTTGCCAAATTGCTTGGGTTCAGATTTTCTTCAAAGTTAACAAGATCATTGAGTTCTGCATGCACGTAATTTGTCTTGAGTTTCATCAAGTTAGGTTCGTTTTTAGAAGATTGTTGTAGAATTGCCTCTTTAGATTGCTCATTAACATACTTATCAATGATGCCTACATCATTTCCATCACCAGGACCTTGCTCACTTCTGATAGTTGCATTGACTTCCAAATTAGTTTCAGGTGATGTTGAACCTAAATCCACCATATCCTCGAACATTATATTTAAAAGATTAACATTCTCGAGTGGCGCAAAACAGAACTTTCCGCAATCTGGCATTACCTGAATAAAATATGAAAGGACAATATGTTTAGGTAAAAATAGATATACAGGAAGCCGTAAATGAAAAGGAAGTTATACCTCCATCTTTTTTGCCCACCATTCTAGACTTGCAGATATTGTATTCATTTTAGTACCCTGCCCTAGATTATCTTCACTCTCCATCAATGCCTTCCATGTCTGGTAGTCTTTCTTCAATGACTCCCACTTACTTTCAAATTGCTTGTGATTGTAGCCTTTTTTTGTTTTTTCATTAAACTTGGCGCATAAGTTCTCATACCCAATACCATTCAAATGGTCGGTTGGTCGATTTCCAGATAAAACCTCATCGGTACAAATATCACAAAAAACTTTAGTAGTGAAAGGATCCCAATCTGATTTTCCTTGCTTGTTTTCATCCATCTACAATTACACAATTTCATATAGTTACAAACTAAACGTCAAGCTCTTATATATCACTTGCTAACTTGCGGATCCTATTAGTGGAATATGTAACACTACTATAAGATTGATGATGTTTAATCTGGAGAGTAATGAAGAAGATAGTTGAGCAAATCAGAACCATCCATGTGTACTATGAGTTTTTATTTGGTGTTCTCTATGTATTTGTGTTAGGATATGAAGGGGGACGGGAAGGTTAGTATCTAAATTAAGTAACTTATGAGAGCGGCTTCACCGACACACTCTATTTGTACGGTCCACTTATACTACGGCAGAGGAACAATAAATATTGCAGGGCTAGTACAAGACAAATGTCAATGGATTATTTTCGGAGTAAGAATTGTCATTTTTGCTCCGCCTTATGTACATTGAATTTAAATTGGAAATTCGGTACATGTTAGGTTGAATGTATGTCTACCTACCCCCACCCCAAATCAAAATTTGCCATAGAAATATAATATGTAATTGTCCCTTCTTTTTGGGGCTAATATCATGTAGCAAAATCTGAATCACTTCGAACAATAATATGAATCCAATTTCCAGGAAGCAGAACAACATGTTTTGAATATCAAATATTGTTTCAGTTTTGCTAATTCTTGGCCACCTGATATTTTTGTGAATCTTAGTCATCTGAAATTGCACAATACAAAGACTAAAATACGCAATCCGGTGAAATATCGATCCGAGGGAGTACTACGCTTTTATTATTTTCAGTTTAAAATCAGGGTTCAACCTTTCCAATAATTATTTCTAAGTATGATTTATTTTTATCTTTTTATTTTTTATCAGGGTTGATCAATTCCTCAAATTCTATCTTACAAAGATTAATTCCATAAATGGAATGGGATGGGAATGGTGATGGTATGATATTGATCCAAAGGTTAAGAAATATGACTGAGATTTATGAAAAATTCAGACAACATAGAAATGGATAGTCCCATATTGTATACCTGATATTTACTCCATTCTGGACATGGATTGACTCCTTGAGTTGGAACTATTTCTGATGTTCCAATAGTTGGTGATGTAACTAAGGGAACAGAATGCCCATTCAGTGCTCGTTGGACATGCTTTGTTGAAAGGTTCATTTGATATGATCCTTGAGTAGTATGCTGAGGAGCATTCAAAATCTCGTCTTCTGATTCTGGATCTGGATGGTGAAACTTACAGTTGGTGCCAAATTTGCATGTTCCGCGATTCATATAGTACGAACATAGTATTGTACCCTGTAGGATTTCACCCCAAAAAAGAGTAATTTATGCAAAATAGGAGTGTTAAAAGCATTATATATTTACAGTGCAAGGAAAGGATATATAAATGAAAACCAAGAAATGATTAGAGCGACAAAACTTCGGTGGACAAGGAACTCGACAACAGGAACACGAATTGCAGAAAGACTTACTGGACGCAGTGGAAGCCCAAGGAAATTCAGCTTCACTTGCTTGACTTTGGTTTTTCCTTCATGGCGGTTGTAGTTGCATGCTTTGTCGAAAGTATACTGAAAAGTGTTTGTATTAAAAGTAAGATTTTTCTAAACAAAATAACACATCACTTTTTAAGGTAACAATTTGGTCCTGTCCTACCAGCTGACAGGGACCGAGTCCAATGTGCTAACCCGGATGCACATATATCATGGCGCAAACAATTTGCGAGTAGTGCTTACTATCATATGGGGCCTAGTTAATCACCCTAGTCCATGTGTGCATCAGCAAACTGATGAAGGCCCGGGAGGTAGCCCCAACAGTCATGTGTCGGGCTGCAATGCATTTTAGGCCTCAAAGGAAATATCGGGGTCTGGTTCACAAACCACGTAGGCTTAGTTGCATTCGGCCCATGTCGACGGATTACTGGAAGTCTCATGCCAAAGGTCATTCTAATATCCAATCAGAAAAATGTCATCCTAAAAAAAATAAAGGGTAATCAAACTTTTGATGATTTGTTCCATATACATGATAAGTTAACTTATGTCCATCAAAGCTGCTTTTATATTCAGCTAAGAAAAAACTACTTTTAGAGGTACAAATCCAATTGAAGTACTCACTCCGTAAAGAAATATAAGAGTGTTTAGGGGGTGTTTGTTTCCCGGGACTTTTTGATGTAGGGACTAGAAAAAGCTCCTCTTAGAGACTTGTTAACCAAACAGGAGGGACTACTAGGGACTAAAAGTTGCTTTTTGGAACTAAATGAAGAAGACTCTCAAGGCGAGTCTTTTCTGGGACTTTTCCAACAATGCCCCTCCATGCACCCATTGGCCCGCCACCCCAAGGTGTTGTTTGGTTGTTATTTTCTATATACTAGAGGTAACATGGTCATTCAATAATCTCTAGGGAGGGACTAGAGACTTTTTAGTCCCTGGAAACAAACAGGGAGGGACTTTTTAGGGACTAGGGGCTTTTTAGTTGGGACTACAAAAAGTCCTAGGACTTATGAACCAAATAGGGCCTTAGATCACTAAAGTTGTTTTTTAGTGATCTAAACGCTCGTATATTTTTTTCAGGAGGAGGGAGTACTCCTTAAATTATATATGTGGATATCTAAGCACCTCTTATTTTTCGGACCTATGACCCAACTTGTAGTATGCAAAAAATTGAATAGGTTAGGGTAGTCTTATGGATTTTATAACTTATCTAGTTGATCGTGCATATATTCATGTGTCATTGTCAAATATAAATACAGTACACTATAGACAAGTGTCTTCTTCTTCTTTTGCGGGGAGACAAGTGTCTTCTCGAAAGAAATAAAATAACCCCAAAGGACAAAATGATGCTATACGCACTACAATTCAGTACACTTTATTACACTATTTTGGTTTAATTTCGGCATCCCTTTAAAGTGGTGCAGCAGGGTCACATTTTCTCATGCATGCTCCGCCGACCCCTACTGATTGATATGCTTATGAATATTCATCAAATGTACTACATCCGTAAAGAAATATAAGAGCGTTTTGATCACTACCAAGGGAGTAAATCAATAATAACAGATGAGGGGTCATGAACTCATGATCCTGATAGCTAACAGGGACATTGACGAGGCAGAGAGAGAGAACGCACCTGCTGCTTGTACTCGGATGAGTTAGATGCTCGACTGCTGTTCCTTCCAACCCAATTATCCCGCTGAAGCCCACGGCTACCATGCATGTAGAGAGGATGATTGAACCAGCAATTCATCCCGTACCTGCAGCTTCCGAACTTGACGTAGTAGGAGCAGTCGCTCTTGCCGGGCCGCAGCGGGTACTCCGGCTCCGGCTGCTTCTCGCCAGTCTCTGAATCGGCCGGCGGTGCGGCGGAGCCATGGGAGGAGGGGTCACCCAACGGAGCGGTGATGCTTTTCTTCTTTATTCTTCTTTTGTCTTCTGAAGGAGGAGTGGTGATGCTTACAGACGACAAGGAGGAGTCGCTCATCGAGCAGTCGGCCTCGACGGGCCACCGCGGGTACTCCGGCTGCTTGATCTCGCCGGTCTCCGAATTGGCAAGATTCAGCAAGGAAGGCGGTGTGGCTGAAGCGACGGACGAGGGGTCTATCGGAGAGGCGCCAATCGTGCAGTCTGGCTCGCTGATCTCGCCGATCTCCGAATTGGACGTGCTGCTCCCGAACTTGAGGTAGTAGAAGCGGTCGGGCTGGCCGGGCCACCGCGGGTACTCCGGCTGCAGCTGTTTGATCTCGCCAGCCTTCGAGTTGGCGAGATTCATCGAGGAGGACGGTGTGGCAGAACCAGGGGAGTCACCCATCGGGCAGTCCGGATTACCGGGCCGCCGCGGGCACTCCGGTTCCAGCTGTTTGAGCTCGCCTGTCTCCGAACTGAACCTGCGGCTCCCGAACTTGACGTAGCAGAAGGAGTCGGGCTGGCCGGGCCGCCGCTGGTACTCCAGCTCTAGCTGCTTGATCTCGCCGGAGTTGCCCATCGGAGCGTTGATTGAGAGGAGAAAGAATGAGGACACACGAACGAACTCTCGCTGTGTTTGCTTATGGGGTCGAGGAGCATTGGACTGAAAAAAGTAGACAGAAGGAAAGAAGACCCATAGGCCTAGACAAAGGGAAAAGAAAAGAAAGAAACCGTACGAACAATCTCTTTTGACTCACTTCCTTAACGCAGAGGAACTTCTTTAGCTTTTTGCACTATTGCTACTTCGCCAGTGAACATGCTCACTTTGTGATGCCGGTGCACATGACAAGCAGAAATTAAGAGGCGGAAAGGCATTCGCCACCCCCCCCCCCCCCCCCCCCCACACACACACACACAAATTCATGAACACTTTTTAAAATCAATGAACTTTTTTAAATTAAAATATGCTTACATTTTGAAATTTGCACAACTTTCTTCCAATTCACAAATGTTGTTTGGAATACAAAATTATATTTAAAATTTGTGATCTTTTCCAAAATTTATGATTTTCTGAATTCGTAACATTTTTAATCTGTATTTTAATGACCTTTTTAAAATAAAATACAATATCTGGTTTTTTCTGAGTTAGTAGTGAGCGAGCGGGAAAAAGAGCTAAGTGAGCGAGCAGAGTGGGAAACCGGGTGAGTGAACGAGAGCTTCATGGCCGACTTATCTGAGCCTTATAGTAACAATTTCATGGTTTCATCATGGAACAAGAGCTTTCATGGGGTTCACACAACCACCACTACTTAAACTGAGGCTGGAAGGACCACCGGTGAAGCCCGAGAGCAAGCAAAAGAAACTCCCCTCCCGTGACGATGCTGCAAGCAACCGAAAGGCAAACCCGCAGAGCCCCCCACAGCTGGTGCCGGCGGGGCCTGTTCGTCTCCATGCGCGGGGGATGTCGCACGGGCAGGGTCACTCCGGCCTGGATGCGGGCCTTGGTGTCGGGTGCTGCAACGCAGGGGCGCACAGGAGATGACTGATGACTATGACATGGCGGCGTTAGACGGACGACACGGAGGTGGTGCTGGCTTGAAACTGGTGACGAAGACAGCTGCATGTCTCAGCGTCGAGTCCAGATCCACCTCAAGTGCTGCGGGTCACTGGCGGCCCCCCTATCGTGGCTATGCTAGTGGGGGCATAGCGCGGCAGCGCTAGCATGTGTGCTCTCACTATCCGGTTTGGCCCTTGCGGCTGGACGGCGGCGCGCGGCGCGGGAGGGCCTCCCTTGCGGCCATCCCTGGCTGCGGAGGCCGCTGTTCTGCTCCCCTCCTCTTCCGCGACGGGCGGCTGCCGATGGTCCCCAGGTAGTCCTAGCCAGCGGCTTTGGTGGGGCGAAACATGGGTGGTTTCGGTGGGAAGGCTGGTAACGTAGGAGCGACGGGTGCTCTGATGTGGTCGATACACACACATGAAAGAAAAGCCAAAACATAATAAAAAGCCAAGCCAACATAGATAAAAGTAAAACAAAACAACATACCAAAATAGGCCGTTAGAGAAAAAAGAAGTTAATTCCATGAATGAAGAATGACGCGGCAAAGGGCGAACTGACGAAAAAGGGTTTCCCTGCCTTATATTATATAAAGCAAAGCGTGATTTAGCCTCTAGTTATAACTTGTACTCTAAAGCGAAAGCGAAGTAATGTGCGAGAGGTGGAGTCTATCCACATGGGACTGTGCGGCCGTTATGTGAGCTAGGGGCGCAATGCGATCCAGAAAGGATTTTTATTCGATCCTGAAAAGTAGACGGACAAATCCACCCCCCACCCACAGAGAAAAGGGAGAAAATTGTACGAACAATGCCTTTCTGTTGTTGTTGACTCACTTGCTTAAGGGAGAGGAACTTCTTTGCATTATTGCTAGTGAACATGCTCCCTTTGTGCTACTTCCTCAACGCAGAGGAACTTGCTTAGGTCCTTTTTACTTTCTCTTTTTTGCAACTGGAACTTGTTTAGTTCTCTGCATTGCTAATATAACGTGAAAATAATAATAGAAAATAAAAAGCAGAAGAGGAAAGGATGCCATAAGGTCAGTTTGGCCGATATTTTCTCAATCGTCTACTGCAACAGTCTTTTCCCCATTTATAATATTTTTTTTTCTCTCCATCGAGTTTGATGCACCAATGAACCAGTTTAAAGAAAATCTAAACTGATGAGCAAATGTGGCCGATATATTTTAACACTCGTAAGATGTTTAGGAAAAACGCACAACATATAAAGTCACCAGGGTTTACCAAGAGATAGGCAATAGTAACTTTTTTCGCAAAGGAAGGAGAAACCTTCCGGCCTCTGCATACTTAGATGCACACATCTATATTTTATGGAAAAAGCTTCAATCAACCGGTCAATCTTTCTCGCTGCATCCGTCGCTAGCACGGCCGTCAGATCGCGACCCATTGGTCCACTGGATCGTGAGGGCGCGTGACTCGCGTGAAGACTTGGTGCACGTGCCTGGTCCCTACTACCTAGGACAACCCTATTCATTGCAAATAAATTTCGCAACATCAGTAATGTTGCAAACTTGCTCCCGCAACATCACCTACGTTGCATGAAATGTGAAGGCAAAATAAATTCTGCAGCATTACCTTTGTTGCATAAAAGTGAAGACAATTTTTTTCTGCAACATCACCACCATTGCAAAATTTTCTGCAACAATACCATTGTTGCAAAAGTTACATCATGTCTCCGCACAAAGTCTTTGTTTCAGCAACAACCAACTTGTTGCAATTCGTGAAGTCACACGATAACTCTTCAGAGTGGTTTGCAACAAAGTCGTTGTTGCAGAACAACTAGCTTGTTGCAATTTGTGACGCTCAAGTGGGGAGATCTAACGGCGTGGGAGGTGGTCGAACCTTCCCGAACTTCAACCGACGGACGCGTAGCACGGCCCTTGTTTCTGCAACACCGCACTTGTTGCAGAAGGGAGATGGGGAACATGGGTGGTACATTAGACGGCCAGCAGCGCGTCCATCCAACGGCCAGGCAGGCGGCGGATGTTTTTAACTAATCCACCGGCCGACGTGTAGAGCAGCCCATATTTTATTAAAGTTGAGGCAAGAGCTGCAAGGAGTCTTGGTATAGGGGGCATATCGATTTCCTGTAGACAGACACGGACTACTTCAGCCATCGTCGGCCTTGGCATATAGAGAATGGAAGAGTGAGGTTGAATTCACTGATAGTGAAGGCATTGATATCCATTTGGATCAATTAAATTCAGATTTGGCTGCCACTTGAACTGGTTATCTCCATATACGATGCAAGTTTCAAGGCAGCACTACCATGAGAACTACTCCCTCCGATCCAAAATAAGTGTCGCGATTTTGAACTAATCTTAGTGCAAAACTGCGACATTTATTTTAGATTGGAGGGAGTATGTGCTAGCAGGATCATGCAATGGTATATGAGATCCAAAGCACATGAGGGGGACTTTGAAGAATTGAAGGGGTGGACCATGGGCAAGTCAATCACGAGTCTTCCACCCAGGCTGCCTGCAGGGAAATTGTATTAGATCTTTCAGTACTTCAGTGAGCTTTGGGAAGTGCTCACCGTACCACTCACCGACCCTCCTCACGGAAATCACCTGAATGATCCATGTCTTTCTTCGAAAAGGAGGATGTTTTCACAAGCCCGAGTCGACCACGTCGCACTTTGAAATGCATTTACAGAAAGCTGTTGGTTCTGAAGAAGAAGAAGAGGGGTAAGCATTTCTGTGGTCTCATCCAGGACCAAAGGAGGCCCTGGAGAATCTGACGAAGGTTAGCCTCATATTGCTCTCCTTTTCATTGTCTTCCTCTGATTTCGTGCGACGAACAGACACTCGAGAGCTGTAGCATTTATACCAACACAAATATACTGTCTTATGATGCGATATGAGAGGCAAACCTGTTTTCAGTTGGACATTTTGTCAAACACATGCAGACTGCTTGATTGCAAATATATATATATATATATATATATATATATATATATATATATATATATATATATATATATATATATATATATATATCCCAATAATTGGACAGAAGAGGGTTGAGAGGGAGGGGGAGGGAGACAAACCTGTGTGGGTGCCTGGGTCACAGAGGAGGGAATCGAAGAGGCGAGAATAACATCGCTGGATGCGGTAGTGAGGGATGACGCCTTGGCCGGGGTCATCATGGTGGGGCGGCGGAAGAGATCCGTCTCCTGCAGTATGCCATGGGCAGGCCGCCTTCTCCCACTCGTGGGCTGGATGTGGTTGTGTTTGCATCGTCGACATCACCGTTGCCATTGTCATCCCACCCATCACCGTCGCCATGGTCATCACATCTTAATCGCTGCTATGTGCGAGACTTGCGCACACACCCATGGTGGTATTGATCACCGCATGATCAGAGTGGAATATGGAAGGGGCGACAGCGAAGAGGGGGGGCCATGTTGAGGGATTGGTGTGTTCCATGATTGAGTTGAAAACACGAGTGTAAGATATCTCTTAGAGAAGGAGAGAAATAGTGGTTGTTGCGTTCCATAAAGTGAAGATGAAGGGGAAGGGTCAGAGGTGTATCACGCATTGAAAGCCTCAAGCTAATCGGTTGATTCCCCATCCCTATAAATTGAACGATTTTAAGAAAAAATGCTGATATGGTGTAGTGAAGTGGAAGCCAACATGTCAAGATAATTGGTGGTAGTGGGCTGATGATGTGGATAGGCTGCATGTCAAGAGAAATAAGATAGTGGGGATGAACTATTTAGGTATTATAGATGCGTGAATTTATAGAAATTAGAATTAGATGAAGAGTGAGGAAGCTATGCAGAGCAAAATATACATGATCAGCAGAAAAGTGCCAATTTAAATGGGAATGAGAAAATACACCTTAATGTGGAGAGTGAGGAAGCCTATGGAGAGCAAAAGAGAAATGGTCATCATAAAGATGGCAATTTGAATGAGAATGAGAAAAGACACTTCAATGTTGTTTCCGTATAATAAAAATTCGCCTGGTCGCACATAAAGCACAAACTGTGATCAGAGAGTGAGAAAAACGTAAAGATTGAAACAACAATGCTCTAACCTTGGCTCGAAACCATAGGGGGTTGACTCTGTGCGTGCTGATCCTCTAAATGCAGAGGCGTCGAACCTTCATGGACGTAATCCTAGTGTCATATAAATACAGCGCTGCAGCCCTTTGACTTTGTTCTAAAATCAGCAAACTGAGTAAACTAAGTTCCGCATCTCGCCATTTGCTTTCAACATTCAGATCAATGTTCTATGAAAGATAATCTAAATTTTACTGCCAGCTAACATTCTGAAACTTGTGCTCTAGAAAGAAGTTACAAAGTTCTGAAATATGTTATTGTTGTTCCATAGGTGGAAGCTTGGCAATGATGCCTCCGGCAACAAATTTGTCCGGCAACACACATTTGAAGTACTCAAGTTCTTTTGCGAGCGACTGTATCTCATGAGCCTGCTGTACAACAGGGCGCTCATCAGTCATCTTGTAGTCATAGAATTGCTCCATGACGTACAACTCGCTGCCGGCGTCCGAGGCACCAAACTTGACCTCGAGCGCAGCCCACATGTCCTTGCCATCGTCAAACGACATATACGAATCCACAATGGAGTCAACAAAAACACTCAGAAGAGCGCCTTTAAAGAGAGTATCGATCTTCTCAAAAGCTTCCAGCTGTGCTGGATTAAGATCGCCCTCAGACTTGCTCTTGGTGGCATCATAGCAGCCCATGGTCTGAAACCAGTAGACTGCTCTCATGCGCCACCTCTTATATTGCGCCCCTTAAAGGCAGGCGGCTTCAGATGCGCAGCAAAACCACTCGGAGTAAATTGCCTATAATCAGGTTTTTGGATTGTTGGAAATATGAGCAAATTACTACGAGATTTAATCTAAATAAACAGAAGATAAATCATGACTACAGCAGCAGAAATTAAACTAATCATGTGAACTAGCATAGCAGATGAACAGATCATATCTAGGGAACATACTAGAAACATGAATTCTACCACGATCTCGAACAGGAAGGATAGAATCACATACGGTGCAGCGGGAGCAGCACCGCCGGCGTTGACGTTGTCGCCCATGTCGTCGAGGATGAGGTTGCGAGGTCGGGGAAGAAGTCGTCGTTCGCGAAGTCGTCGTTGCCAGCAGTCGCGCGAGTGCGCTCCCCAAAAACCTGATCGCCCCTCTCCCGTACAGGATCACGAGAGGCGGGGTTCCGGAGGCCTGCTGTCCCTTCTGCCGGTGCACGCCGAAAGGAGGGATGGAGAAGACTTGCTTGGCGGCGCAATGATCTGGAACGGTGGTGAGAAACCATACGAAGCGGCGGCGGCTAGGGTAGACGTCTACCTGACTATATAGTGCGGGCCGGGCAGGTCGTGGGAGTAAACCCCACGTCCGAGTCGTCACGATCCAAAAGAATTGGAAACGGTTCAGTAATTAACGCGTCCGTTAATTATTAATTAATGACTTATTATTTTTTCCCAAGCAGCAAAAATATAGACAACGTGCATAGCTCTGTCCTCGGCTCGGCTCAATCCCGCAACCCGCGGCGCGGCGCGGCGCGGCGCGTCGTGACGAGGCGAGCGAGGAGGAGGAGCGCGCGTGTAGGTCTCCTCTTGTCATGCTCATACAAGTGGTAGAAGAGCTCACCTTATAAAGAGGTGCAACTCTCTCTCAACTTATGAGGTGGGACTAAACTTTAGCCTCACTCACTCCACTCACATGTGTGCATGAATGGGCCAAGAGAATTTCAGAATTTTAGTTAGGCTTTGGGCCAAAGGCCTACTAGCAAAATTCCAACAATCCCCCACAAAGTCTCATTGGCACATCTCATCATTTAGTTCCAAAACATTGCTTATATACCGGTGCTTAGTGAAGACTGTGAAGTTGAACTTCCACTTAGAGATTTATGCTACACTAGATCACAACTTGAATAGTGGACTATGCCTTGAACTATAAGTTTTCTGTGAGACTAGTTTCACACAAATTCTTGACCGATACTGGGCTGCCGCAAGGCTTCCCCGCGGGTGGAGCATATACGACGTACTCCAGGGCCTTTTCATGAATTTATTAGACAACACTCAATTCTCACAGACTGCGACGTTAACAGTCAAATTCATATAGGTGTGTTCCTCAGAAGATGTTCTGCAGGACAACATCTCTGCTTACCCGAATAAGCCACTTGGAACACATTAAGATAAGTATCAACCTGCCATGCAGATCAGGAGAGTATTGCATCTTCACGGAGTGGGATAGTTAATATAGGGATACTCTCCTCCCAGCCGACCAACAGCTTGTCTCCCACTTCTACTTCACGGGATCTCCGATCACATAGAGTGGGTTACCACTATGGACAACTCATGCGGTGGGTCTCAAACCCATCTCCATCGATGCATTATCTATCACATTACGTGATAGACCCTTTGTGAAGGGATCTGCCAAGTTTTTCGACGTTTGGATATAATCCAACGTAATAACTCCGGAGTTCCTCAATTTTCTGACAGATTTTAGTCTCCTCTTCACATGTCTTGAGGACTTCATATTGTCCTTCGAACTGTTTATCTTGACGATCACAGTTTGATTATCACAGTTCATCAGGATAGGGGGTATTGGTTTTTCAACCATAGGTAAGTCCATCAAGAGTTCACGAAGCCACTCTGCTTCAACAGTGGCAGTGTCCAATGCTATGAGTTCTGCTTCCATAGTTGACCTCGTTAAGATGGTCTGCTTGCAAGACTTCCAGGAAACAGCGCCACCACAAAGTGTAAAAACATAACCACTTGTGGCCTTTATCTCATCAGCATCAGAAATCCAGTTTGAGTCACTGTAACCCTCCAGTACCCTTGGATACCCGGTGTAGTGAATCCCATAGCTCGCGGTGCCTTTCAAATAGCGCATAACTCTCTGAAGCGCATGCCAATGATCATCTCCCGGTTTTGACACAAAGCGACTCAGCTTGCTCACATCAAAAGAGATGTCAGGCCTCGTGGCACTCGCCAAATACATAAGCGAGCCAATAATCTAAGAATACCTCGGTTGATCTCTAGCAATCCGTTGATTCTTTCGAAGCAACACACTAGCATCATATGGAGTTGGAGAAGGTGTGCAGTCGCTATACCCAAAACGACTCAAGACCTTTTCCACATACTGAGACTGAAGCAGTGTGATCCCACCATTCTCATCTCTCAACAGCTTGATGTTTAAGATAACATCAGCTACTCTTAGATCCTTCATCTCAAAATAGCGAGATAAGAAATCCTTAACCTTCTTGATTAAATCAAGTTTGGTTCCAAAGATCAATATGTCGTCGACATACAGACAAAGAATAACTCCTTCGCCCCCACCATAGCGATAGTACACACACTTGTCACCATCGTTTACTACAAAGCCGGCAGCAGTTAATGTTCTTTCGAACTTCTCATGCCACTCCTTAGGAGCTTGTTTAAGGCCATATAAAGACTTTAATAACTTGCACACCTTTCCTTCCTGACCAGGTACTACAAAACCATCTGGCTGATTCATGTAAATTTTCTCCTTCAATTCTCCATTGAGGAAAGCCGTGTTAACGTCCATTTGATGAACGAGAAGACCATGTGAGGCAGCCAGTGATAGTAGCACCCGAATTATGGTCAGCCACGGGTGAGTAAGTATCAAAGAAGTCTTCACCTTCTTTCTGGGTATAACCCTTGGCCACAAGCCGTGCCTTGTACTTTTCAATCGTACCATCAGGTCTAAGCTTCTTCTTGAACACCCACTTACATCCTACAGGTTTGCACCCATAAGAACGGTCAGTGATCTCCCAGGAACCGTTAGCTAAGATGGAATCCATCTCGCTACGAATGGCTTCCTTCCAGTAGTCAGCATCAGGAGATGCATAGGCTTCTGAAATAGTCCTGGGTGTGTCATCCACAAGGTACACAATGAAATCATCACCAAAAGACTTTGCAGTCCTCTGTTTCTTACTCCTCACAGGAGTTCCATTGTCACCCTCAACAGGATTCTCAACGTGTTCCATCGCAATGGTGGGTTCAGGAATTACAGCGAATTCCTAACTAGATGGAGTAGGTATCTCCTGATTTGATGAACTCGACATATCCTTCATAGGAAATATGTCCTCAAAGAAAATTGCATCATTCGACTCCATAATCGTACCAACATGCATGTCGGATACCTCATATTTTATTATCAAAAATCTATAGCCGATGCTATGAAAAGCATAGCCCAGAAGAACACAATCCACGGTTTTTGGTCCAAGCTTGCGCTTCTTGGAAATTGGTATATTGACCTTCGCCAAACAACCCCAAGTACGTAGGTAAGAGAGTTTCAATCTTTTCCTTTCCCATTCCTCAAATGGAGTCATGGTCTTATGCTTTGTGGGAACTCGGTTTAGGACATGACACGCAGTCATTAGTGCCTCCCCCCACCATTCCTTGGAAAGACCCGATGTGTCTAACATGGTGTTAACCATATCAGTTAGAGTTCCGTTCTTTCTTTCGGCTACCCCATTTGACTGAGGTGAGTAGGGAGGCGTCCTCTCATGGATTATACCATGTTCCGCACAAAATAGATCAAATTCATTGGAAAAATACTCTCCACCACGATCGGACCTAAGCCGTTTAATTTTTCGATCAAGTTGGTTCTCTGCCTCGGCTTTATAGTTTTTGAAGAAAGTTAAAGCCTCATCTTTTGATTTCAGAAGATACACATAACAATATCTAGTGGAGTCATCAATCAACGTCATGAAGTATCTCTTTCCACCTTTTTTCAACACGCCATTCCTGTCACAAAGATCAGAATGTATAAGCTCTCTAGTAGCGCCAAGTCTCTTGCCTCTGCAGTCTTATGGGACTTGCGAGGTTGCTTAGCTTGCACACATACTTGGCACTTAGAGCCTTTGACAGTAGAGATTTTCGGAATTAAATTCATATTGGCCAGCCGCGTCATGCAACCAAAATTAATGTGACAAAGTCGTGAATGCCAAATATCAGACTCATTATTGTGGCAAACATTATTAATAACTTTAGTGCAAATATCTGACAAAGACAGGTGGAACAAGCCTCCGCTCTCATAGCCTTTTCCAACAAATTGTCCATACTTAGAAATTACAACTTTATTGGATTCGAAAACCAACTTAAAACCATCTCGACATAAACGGGAACCGCTAACGAGATTTTTATTGATGGGTGGCACATGATGAACGTTCTTCAGACGCACAGTCATATACTGAAAGGATGGTAGGAAAAATACCGTACCCTGATTCCTTCATATCAGTATCACCGATGACAACATTAGCGGACTTGCCACTCTTCTCATGTTCGCGCTCCTCAAAGCGGTTAGGACACTTCGGAGCCCGGTGATTAGGATCACCGCAGACATGGCAAAGTCCCTTCCCCTTCTTATGAGAATTCTTCTTGAAGTTGGTAGAATGTGATGGCTTGTTCTTTGTATCAAACTTGCCTTTGCCCTGAGTTTTGTTCTTGTTGTTTTTGAACTTGTTGGGCTGGAAGTTCTTCTTCTGTACCATGTGGGCACTAGAACCTCCCTCAGCAACTCGAGCACGTGTGTCCTTTGCTCTCGCCTTCTCTTCAACATCAAGAGTACCAATGAGATCCGCAACGGAAAACTCCTGTCTCTTGTATTTCAGAGAAGTAGCAAAATTGTTCCACGAAGGTGGAAGCTTGGCAATGATGCCCCCAGCAACAAATTTGTCCGGCAACACACACTTGAAGTACTCAAGTTCTTTTGCGAGCGACTATATCTCATGAGCCTGCTGTACAACAGGGCGCTCATCAGTCATCTTGTAGTCATAGAATTGCTTCATGACGTACAACTCACTGCCGGCGTCCGAGGCACCAAACTTGACCTCGAGCGCAGCCCATATGTCCTTGCCGTCGTCAAACGACATATACGAATCCACAATGGAGTCATCAAGAACACTCAGAAGAGCGCCTTTAAAGAGAGTATCGATCTTCTCAAAAACTTCCAGCTGTGCTGGATTAAGATCGCCCTCAGGCTTGCCCTTGGTGGCGTCATAGCAGCCCATGGTCTGAAACCAGTAGACTGCTCTCGTGCGCCACCTCTTATATTGCGCCCCCTTAAAGGCAGGCGGCTTCAGATGCGCAGCAAAACCACTCGGAGTAAATTGCCTATAATCAGGTTTTTGGATTGTTGGAAATATGAGCAACCGCCAGTCGCGCCAGTGCGCTCCCCAAAAACCTGATTGCCCCTCTCCCGTGCATAGCTCTGTCCTCGGCTCGGCTCAATCCCGCAACCCGCGGCGTGTCGTGGCGCGTCGCGACGAGGCGAGCGAGGAGGAGCACGCGTGTAGGTCTCCTCTTGTCGTGCTCATACAAGTGGTAGAAGAGCTCACCTTATAAAGAGGTGCAAATCTCTCTCAACTTATGAGGTGGGACTAAACTTTAGCCTCACTTACTCCACTCACATGTGTGCATGAATGGGCCAAGAGAATTTCAGAATTTTAGTTGGGCTTTGGGCCAAAGGCCTACTAGCAAAATTCCAACAGAGAGTATCATTTGCGGGTGCAGATGAGGAGCAGCAAGATGTGGGCAAGAGGAGAAGCCCAAGTAACAATATGTAGAGGGGACGCATGGAGAAGATTGTGGATGTGCTCTGCTCTGCTATTCGAAATAGGAAGAAGAGGATGTATATATATATATATATATATAGACTGGAATCTTGTTGAGCTGAACTTTCACTACGATCCATTTGGGACCAATCAAATTCAGATTAGGACAGTAGTGGCCCAATTCTGAGCAGGATTCTGATTGATAGCACTATCTCTCCGTATAATACAAGGCTGGCACTATTTTCATGAAAACTATGTGCTGGTCGGCAGGGATTACAAGCTCTCCAGCACACCAAGGAGGACTTTCAATGATGCTTTCCAAGTCAGTCATGAGGCTTCCACTAACTGGCCATGGACTTTGTTCAAGTCAACCATGAGCTTTCCACAAAAGCTGCCGTGGGCGCCCATGCTCAAGTCAATCATGGGGCTTCCACCAAACTTACCACGAAAGCTGTATTTTTGGAGTCTTCCACTATGTTAGTGAGCTCTGGAAAGTGCTAACCATACCCCTCACGGCATGCTAATAGTCAAAAGGTCAGCCAACAAGTCAATGGCCTGAATGATCATAGTATTGAGGTCTGGAAAGTGCTAACCATACCCCTCACGGCATGCAATCCGGAACCGGCCATGGCGCATAAAGACCAAGCCACGACTAACAATATGAAAACTGTTGACATCTAAGATGCTCGGGTGCTCAAGGTGCCTAAAAATTTTCATGGTGTTTGGACATTGTGGGAGCTCGCGGCAAAAAATAATAAAAAATTTGGCTTGGAAAGAAACTTTGAAAAAGTGCACTATTTTTTGTTATTTTGGCTAGAGCTCCTCTTATGTCATTTGAGCACGAAAATTTGCACGCACCTTGCACACCTAAGCATCTTTGATGCCAAAAAAATTCATAATTTTTTGAATTTGTTTTCTATTTTTTTCGATTTTTACTGTTCACCGATGTGCATATTTAAAGTTTTTTCTTTGTCATGAGCTCCTGGAATGTCCAAACAGTATGAAAATTTGCACGCACCTTACGCCCCCGAGGAACTTTGATCCCACAAATTTTCATATTTTTTTGCTACTTTTTTCGAATTTACTGTTCACATCGGACGAAAACCGCCCGAAGCGGCACGAGGGACGAAAACTATCCGGTTTTGATAGTTGAGGGACGAAAACCCTCCAGATTAGAGTTAAGGGACGATTTTTAAACTATCGGAAGAGTTCGAGGACGAAAAGTATAATTACCGCTTTACAGAAAGCTGTTGGTTCCGAAGATGAAGAGGGGTACGCATTTCTTTGGTCTCATCCAGGACCAAAAGGAGGCCCTGGAGAATCTGCCGAAGGTTAGCCTCATACACCTGAACTGCCATCTCGCACTTGCTCTCCTTTTCGTTGTCTTCCTCTGATTTCGTGCGACGAACAGACACTCGAGAGCTGTAGCTGGAATGTGTTGGCACAGGCCCGGCTCGTACGTCGGCTCGACGAGTACTTTCCGTCAAGGCTATCACGTACGTAGTAGCCGCTAGCTGACACAAGCTAGTCAATTGATTCCAGCAAGACACAAGTGCCCAAAGCTAGCTAGCAGGCTGCTTGATCGATCGGCTGGATACGCAAACGCACGTACACGACAAAAACACAACGCACGATTTGATGGCTAAAACCCTGTTGTTTTGTACTCCCTCCGTTTCTAAATATCTGTCTTTCTAGAGATTTCAACAAATGATTATATACGGAGCAAGATGAGTGAATCTACTCTAAAATATGTCTACATACATCCGTGTGCGCTAGTCCATTTGAAATCTCTAAAAATACAAACGTTTAGGAACGGAGGGAGTATTACTTTTTCAATCTAATGATTACAGGGGGAACCACGCACACGTATATATAGCACTACCAATCTACCTATACACAGCCGACTCGGCCTGGGCTACGAGTCCGTGCCGGACTCAGGTTATCTCTAACAGAATGTTGCCGAGAGCCACGGTGGTATTTAGATGCTGACAAAACTGATGGCATACATCGCCAAATCGTTCAGGGTGGACGGTTTCAAAGGCGAGCTCCATGGCTGTAACATCAGGGAAGCCCTTCTTAGATCCACTGGACTCTGCCGGTTCAGCTTCACGGTCGAGAGCCGCAAATCCAACCAGGGCAATGGACTGCTTAACTCGGTTCAGGGATTGGTTCTGGGAGAAGCAATTCTAGGGGTTTATTTTTGGGTCGTCATCATGGTAAGTACAACCTGAAAAAATGTAGTCACATTTTATCTTGTGTCTGCCTTGTAATTGATTATAGAAAGGAAATGGGTTCCTTTCACAGGCATGGCATTCTGGTGTGGTTTATGGGAATCAAAGATTTTGTGCCCTCGGACTTTGTCCAGTCGAAGGTAGCAGATTCCTCATTCAACTGAATAGATAGGACCTAAATAAACCTGATTATTGAGAGCAAAAAAGTTGACATCATGGTCAGAGTGCACCATATGTGCCTGAAAAAAAATGATACGAGTTAATGAATATGTAAAGCCCCTAATTATACGTACAAAACAAATAACCTTGCAAGTTCATGAAGTAGAGGAGATCTATTGATACTTCCATATTTCAAGTCATCAGTTCCTGGGCGTAAAAAAAGGGATATCCTCTCCCATGTTCTATCTGAATAATGTGGCACACACTATATTCACATATCCTACCGGTGTCATTTCAGTCATGATTCCCACTCGCCACCTGTTATGAAAAAACCCAAGAAACATGCTGCATGAAGATTGTTAACTTGTTCATGATCATGATTATACTAAGGTCACAGGAAAGCATTTGCGTTCTTTCAGAGTCTCCGAAGGTTCTCTCGCTTCAGGCAACATTGAAATCCAAGATGCCATGATTGGCTTACCCAAGATCATATAAACCACACAGAAATTTGTAAATATCCACCTACAACTTTCAGATCTGACATCTTCCTCACTACCGGAATCGCACCCTATGCCGACGGCTAGGGCCGTCGGCATAGCCATGACTAGCCGTCAGGTCAGGCCTATGCCGACGGCCCCCGTCGGCATAGGGCCGTCGGCAAAATATCCATCGGCGTAGCCAGGATGACCGTCGGCATAGAAAAGCCGTCGGCATAGACCCTATCCCGACGATGGCCGTACATCTATGCCGACGGCCCTGGCCGTCGGCAACGTCATCGCCTAACGGCGGCCGCCGTCAAATGCTGCCCAATGGCTTCTCGCCACGTGGCGAGACGCCGTTCAGCATGGGGCATGTCTATGCCGACGGCCTAGCCGTCGGCTTAGTTTGAAACTATGCCGACGGCTAGGCCGTCGGCATAGACATGCCACGTGTCAGAAACTGGGCGCTCCTGGGGCAGGTCTATGCCGACGGCCTAGCCGTCGGCATAGTTTCAAACTAAGCCGACGGCTAGGCCGTCGGCATAGACGTGCCACGTGTCGGCCACTGGGAGCTCACGCCAGGCCTATGCCGACGGCCAGCCGTCGGCATAGTTTCTGTCCAGTTTTTTTTCTTTTTCTGTTTCTTTTCAGCTCAATTCATTTGAATATACACAGCATATATAACAAACAACATATATAAGAAGCAGCATCACGTAACAATAAGGAGCAGCATCACACAACAAATTCATCATCACACATCATAAGAAGCATCGCAAAGCATAAACATATAAGTATCATCACCACCAAGCATATAAGAATCTCACAAACAACAATAAGATAAGAAACATCACAAGCATATAAGTATCATAGCATCGAGAACCGGCACAATGTGCCCGAAAGGCTTAAGCGTCAGGACGTCGAGCACCGCGGAGGTCGTCACCGCCAAGACCGCCGAAGCCCAGGTCGTTACTGCTAGCGGCAGCGCTACCGCCAAGACCGCCTCCACGTCCGCCTCCGCCTCTCCGTGGATCGGAGTGGTCGGGCTCCGTGTCTCGGGAGTGTTGCGAAGACCACCGCCAACGGTAGATGCACCTGTTCCCTGGATGTTGAAAAGATATATTAACGGGATATAAGACTGTGTTGAAAGGCATGACATGCTTTGGGTGAATTGATTGGGGATGAACTAACCGGCGAGGGGCCAGCGTTCTGTGCCACAAACTCCTCAAAGGTCAGCAGCACTGGTTGTGCTGGAGGACCCTCTGCTGATGGCCATTGAGGACACCTGCCGGCCGCCATTTCCTGAAAAGCGTGCTGCATCTCGCGATCCCTCTGCTGATGGTATGCATGAAGGCGGTCGTGCCACGCCATGGTCTCCTGGCGTGTGTACTCCATGTAGGCCTACAGTATGACATGATGAGACTCATAAAACTACTAAATGCGGAAAATAAAGGGAACAATGAAGATAAAAGGGAAAATACTTACAGTTTGCTGCTCCTGAAAGAGGGACAGTGACGGTGCACTGCTCATGCGCGTGCTCGTGCGCTGGCTCAGGGTCGGGTCGATCCGACGGAGCTGTGTGTAGGAGATAGTACGGAGTGATCACAGCATCGAGAACCGCCTCCCGACCGTGCTCCTTCGGCCCCATGCCCACCACCACCCTTTCGTCCAGATCCGCCGCAATGGGGTCAGGTGTGTCAGGATGTAACGCCAGATACCCATCGGAGTAGGCCTTCTTCCTATGCGCGGTCTTCTTGCCGTAGTACTTGGGCTCGCCAGGCTTGGGGTCCTTCCGCGTATGGGCGATCTCCCACGCCTGCATGTGTGAGAGCGGCCGCTTCAGTTTCTCCTCCTGCACCACCAAACAGAGGTTAGTCATACATAAGAAAGTAATGGTAAATAGAAGAAGAAGAATGTTTAATGGGGTTAGTCATACATTAACTGCCTTGTGGAGATAGTGGTTTCGGTTTCCCTGAGCATGTACTCCCTCCTTCCCTCGGTTAGCCTTGTTTTTGACTCTCATAGCCGCCCAGGCTCCAGCCTCATCACACCAAAGATCCACCAATGCCGCCCAGGACTCGTCTTTTCCATAACACCAATTTGGACACACCTACATAATAAAAGCATAATGGCATGTCAACACGAAACGGTGAAATGTACCACAAGGTAATGAAAGCATAATGAAAGCATAATGAAAATCTTTTATACTTACCGCCAAGAACTCGTCCCTCTCCAAGGTAATGCCCATCCTCCGCGCTTCTTCCTTGGTCATCTTCACACCAAGATAGTCGTGGTAGTATGTCGAGATGGCCACATAGCGCACCTCGTACTGCATCTGGCGGGCCTTCTTCTTGCATTGGCGTAGCACGATCTGGTCCGCTCTGGCCCTGTGCTCCGGGAGAACTCGATAGAATTTCTACAATCATGCACGAAACAAGAATGGAAGAAGCCATGAGTTAAATCATTCATGAAACTAGAATGGACTTGTGCTTCTGAAGAGAACTCACCCAGAAAGTGGTGATCACGGCCTTGGCATGGGTCCCATGGTCCGCGTGGAGGGCCGCTTCCCAGTGCTCCCAGCTCGTGGCCAAGACCCGATGGTCCGGGTGCCTGACTGGATCCGGACAGTACAACCCCGGCCAGTGTAACTTCAGCAAGACGGTGATGAGGCCGTTGGGAATACGGACCCCTTTAGAATATATCCAGTTGCTGCAAAAGAATGAACTATTAGCATGTGACAAGCAAAATAAATAACAACCGGAATGAGCATGTGACAAGCAAAATAATGAAATTATTATAAAGTGGCACTTACTCTTTCCCCGTGGGCTCAATGAGCCACTTCTGCTCCTCAGTAGCAGGAACCTGCTTTGGTAGCTTTGCGTTACCACGCAGCCACCCCTTGTTGTCAACCCCCTCCCCGCCAGCACCATCATCCCCGCCACCACCCTCCTCCTCGCCTGCCTCCCCTCCCCAACCTCCTCCTCATCCTCCTCCTCCTCGTCCTCCTCCTCCACCTCCTCCTCGGCCCCATCCCGAACCTCCTCCTCCTCGCCTGCCTCGTCCTCCTCCTCCTCCTCACCAGAGGAGGGTACCTCACTAGAGGAGGGTACCTCACTAGAGGATGGCCTCGAAGACAACACCCCTAAGTCGGTGAGGGTGCGCTCTTTCTGGCCGCGACCCCCTGTAGTGGCTCTCCCCCCACCACCTCGCCCTCTAGGGGCTCTCCCCCCGCCCCCTCCTCCTCTAGGGGCACCTCTCCCTCGACCTCCCTGTGAGGAGTCATCGTCAAGTAGCCGGGGGGAGGATTACGTGCTCGACCACTCCGACTAGGCAGGCCAACGACCTTGCGTAGGAAACCCACGCCGTCGGCCTTCCCCTTGCCCATGTTCCACGAACCTGCATTGAAAAGAGAATAAGCAATTAGTAAATTAATGAAATGAAGGAAAAGGCATGATAATAAACACATTAATAAAAATGCATAAAAGGCATATTCCTAAACTATAGAAAAAAAGACTTGACACGTACATCTGCTAGAAACCATATGAATCATCACTGTTGTAACCTCTTTCTCGGTCCGTCTCATCATCACTATCAATCATATCATCTTCGTTGTCTGACGGAGGTGGAGGCTCTTCCTCGTCGTCAGCGTCTTCGTTTAACTTTTCTAGCATAAGTATGTCATTTTCATTGACAATGGTCTCACCATCATTCCGTGCTTCGTCGTCGTTTGGATCCACATCATCATCACCCAATGGTCTAGCGTCATCGTTTCTAACCACATCATCATCATCAGGTTGCTCTTGATAGAACACTCCCTCGTATGTCATGGGGTTAATGTTGTAGTAATCGTCTTCATTCGGGTTCGGTAGCTTACCATGTGGCGACACCTTGAACACAACTTCCCAACCCTTTAGGTACTCTTTCTGGCATGGGTAAGGCAGATAATATACTTGTGTAGCTTGGGTAGCCGCAATGAAGAGATCGGCTCCGGCATAGACGGTTGATGGTTTAACTTCGACCAAACCAATGGAAGGCGTATGTTTTACCCCCTCCCGCGGATCGAACCATCGACATTTGAACACAGGCAGACTTAGGGTCTCGCGCCCCTGGTGGAATTTAATCTCGTATATATTTTGTACCCTTCCGTAGTAGTCTACTGAATTTTGACCGGGGGTGTACACTCCGGTATTTATAGTTTTGGGATCAGGCCGGCTGTTCTGGTGATCCTCTGTATGGAAGCGATACCCATTCACATCATACTTTTTACATGTCATGACGGCAGGGTCAAAACCCATGGAAACCCATCTCAATTCATCATCCATAGATATGTTCGGATCTTTTCCCTACAAGTATAATTGAAATTGTTGCGTGCATTAGTTAACTAATAAATGTTGAACTAGGTATTTAATAGGGGAGTGTGGACAATTACTTTCTCCATGAACCAAGCAACAAAATTTTACGTCCAGGGTTTCCATGACGGAGAAGAGTAAGTGCCTCCGCCTCAGTAGGAGGATTCATTCCCGTCCATTCCTCTTGAACGAAATCACTAAAAAAAGAAAACCGGTGTTAAACCGGGACTAAGTGAACATAAAACATGATGATGTGGAAGACATAAAGGAATGGTGTAGTGGTATTACCTCATCCACACTTCCTCAACTTCCCTGATGTTGTGCAAGATATAGAACATGAGGTCCTCCCACTCTTGTCGTGGCATGTTATAAGGTTTCGAGGCCCCAGCCCTCCCACCTTGCGCGTTGAATAGATGGAGCTTGGGTTGATAATTCGGCTCTTCTATATTGTATCGAGGCACCTTGTTATGCAGATGGGGAACGTGGTCTGGATAGTATGATGTCCTGAGGTCTGACACCTCCTCTAGGATAACTGCCTCAGCTATGGAAGCTTCAATCTTAGCTTTGTTTCCACATTTCTGTCGGAGATGCTTGTTCTGTCTCTCAGGGCTGTACTGCCAGCAATTCTGCACAGGCCCCCCCCCCACAATACCTCGTTCGCGAGGTGCAGAATGAGATGTGTCATCGGTGTAAAGAAGCCTGGCGGAAAGATCTTCTCTAGCTTGACTATCAACTCTGGTGCCTTCTTATGCAATTTTTCAATCACGTCTTTACTTACTTCTTTAGCACAGAGCGTGCGGAAGAAATGGCTTAGCTCGGCAAGCACTCGCCAGACATGCTCGGGGACATAGCCTCGAACCATCACCGGCATTATCCGCTCAATCCATACATGGTAGTCATGACTCTTCAGGCCGGTCACTTTTCCCGTTGAAAGATTGACTCCCTTACTTATATTCGATGCATAACCATCGGTGAACTTCAAAATGTGTTTCAGCCAGATAAGTACTTCCTTTTTTTTCTGGCGGTTTAAGGACAAAGTCAGCATCTGGCTTGAACCGGTTTTTTCGACCGCCTGTGGGAGGCTTCATGTTCAGACGTGGTCTATCACAAATTCTCTGTTGATCGGCTCTAGCTTTAACGTTATCCTTCGTCTTATCAGGAATATTGAGGATCGTGTGGAAAAGGGACTCTGCCACATTCTTTTCGGTGTGCATCACATCGATATTGTAAGGAAGTTTGAGGTCCTTGAAATAGGGAAGCTGTGAGAAGGGGGTAATGTGAGTCCAGTTGTGCGTCTCACCATATCCCTCGAAGCCTTTGGCTTTGGCTTTGCCTTTGCCTTTGACTTTAGGCTGGAGAGCTTTTAGCTGAGCAAGAACATCTGCCCCCGAAAATGTTGGAATCTCGGTTACTTCATGAACAACCCGGCCTTTCGTGAAGTTCTTCTTGTCTTCCCTGTCTGGATGGTCTGGAGGGAGGAACTGTCGATGCAGGTCAAAGGCTACATACTTGCCACCCTTACTCAGCCAAATCATTCGCAGAGCCTGCATGCACACTGGGCATGGCATCTTCCCACTTGTACACCATCCGCAGAATAGAGCATAGCCGGGAAAGTCATGCATGCAATAGTGCAACCAAACTTTCATCAAGAAATTTCTCTGCAGATCCCGGTCGTATGTCAACGTCGGAAAGTACCAAGAATGGTGCAAAGCATCCACCAGCGGCTGCATAAACACACCCAATTGCTTCCCCGGATAATCAGGCCCCGGAATGATGAGCGACAAGAACATGGTCTTGCGTTGCATTAGGGCACCGGGAGGAAGATTGAGCGGAATTACAAACACGGGCCAGCAGCTGTATGGATTGGACGACATACCATATGGATTCAACCCATCACCTGATATGGCTATTCTGACATTCCCAGCCTCGGCTGCTTCCTCGGGGTATTCTTCATCGAACGACTTCCATGCTTCCCCTTCCGATGGATGTACGATTTTTTTGGATTGTACCTTATACCTTCCTTGTGCCACTTCATCATTTTGGCAGACTCCTTCGTGATGAAAAGGCGCTGCAATCTTTTTATAAAATCAAGATACCGAAGAACCTTAACGGGGATGGTTAGCTGCTTTTTCTCACCATCCTCACCGACCACCTCAATGTACCGAGACGAACCGCACTGCCTACAGTACTTGTCATCCGCATACTCGTGCCTAAACAAAAGGCAATTCTTCGGGCAAACATCTATTTTCTCATAATCCATAGAGAGTGCCTTCATGATTTTCTTTGTATCGTACATGCTTTTCGGCAGTTCATGACCCTCAGGGAGGCTGTTAGCCCATACTCCCAAGAATGCTTCGAAGCATTTCTGGCTACAGCCGTACTCAGCCTTGACTGCAATCAGTTGCGAGATGGCATCCAGCTGAGATATTTTCGCCCCCGCATAAAGAGGTTTCTTCGACGAGGCCAAGACCTCCAAGAAGGCCTTTGCGGTTGCCTCCGGCTCCTCCGGTTCATTCTCTGAAGGTGTCGCATTTCCCGTTTCTGCAACAATGACATCATCTAGCATGTCCCTGACCCCGTCGTCCTCATATCCATCGATGCGTTGTCGCATCACCTCCTCTCTACCACGGTCCTGCTCGGCTATGTTTATCGGCGGCATGTCAAAGTTTGGCATATATCCGTGCGTGCGAAGGTGCTCACTCATGTCCGTCTGATTTCTACGGTGACGTCTGGCACATCTCGCACAGGGGCATGGTGGGATAATTCTCATTGGACGACGGAATATCTCCTTCAAATAGACATCGGTTTTCGCGATCCACTCTGATGTTACTCGATTCCGACGGATAAAACCACTGTACATCCACTGATTATCTGCCATCCTCTGCTTTTTTGCAAGCCACACAACATAATTAAGGATTCATTTAAATTAATCACATCAAATTTTCAGTTTCTACCGCGTTTAATCCACCTACATCTCTAATAGGTAAAGATGGGTCCTAATCCCACCCGAGGATGTGTAGATTGAGTACGTTCTCCATTCTACCCCGTTCCGAGACAAAATTTCGGCAGCACCTCCCCGCTGTTCTCCAGATACACGTCTCGGCAAATAGCCGAGAGAATGTGCTCCGGAGAACAATGGGGAGGCGCCGCCGAAATCCTGTCTCGGAACGGGGTAGAACATGGAGAACATACCCAATCTACACATCCTCGGGCTGTCCGTGGAAAACGCTGGACAATCCGAAAGAGCTGCGGTGATAAATATGCAATTGAATGCATATTTATCGATGCAACCCTTTCGGACGGGAGACGCCTAGGTTACGCCAGTTGACTTGAGAATGAAATCTAGTGATATGAAAAAATGGAGGAGATGGACTTGTAGCTCACCCTCGGCTGTAGAGGAAGTAGTCGAAGAGCAGAGGGATGCTCAGGGGGACCAACGCGTCGTACAACGGTCACTCCGATGAAATGCGACACCACAAAGCCTGCAAAATCCATCGCGAAAAAAAATTTAGAACATCACAATCATCATCATCATCATCATCTCAAAAATCATCAAAGCATAAAAAAATATCATCATCTATCATCCACATCATCATCTAACAATCATCTATCATCGGTCATCATCATCATCTCAAAATCATCGAAGCATAAAAAATCATCATTATCTCTCCTCATCTAACAATCATCATCATCTAAAAGAAATCCATATGAACAAGTTATGAACATCACCATTTTTCTCAAATAAGTATTCTTCAGCAAGACCATTAAGTGTCAATAAATATTTCATCATTGATTTGTAGCAACACCATCATGATCAAAATACCACCGTGCAAAAAGTATATAATCACACATCACATAACAACATTCACACTTCAACTTCAAAAACTCATATTGCTAATAACATCCATTGATCAATATTTTGCAAAGTAACTACACTAACAAATATGACATACATTCCATCATCTATGCATTCATCCACCTAAAAACAGTACCAAAACACTAAAAAAGAAGAAAAAAACTCACGTAGGAGAGGGGCGGCGGCGGTTGGGGGGCGGTGATGAGCTGCAGTTGGAGGGCCAGTTGGGGGGGCGGCGGCGGTTGGAGGGCCAGTTGCTCCAACCGGCCGGGAAGGGGGCGCCTGACCCGCGGCCGGAGTCGAGCCCTTGCGGGCCGGTGCGGGCGCGGACGGCGGCGACACAGGTCGGGTGCGGACGGGGCGGCGTGGGGCGGGGAGGCACGGGGCGGGGAGGACGTCGGGGCGGGCGCGGACGGGGCGGGGAGGACGACGGGGAGGCGCGGGGCGGGCAGGACGGCGGCGCGGGTCGGGAGGACGGCGGCACGGCGCGGGTCAGGGCGGGGACGGCGGCGGCGCGGCACGGGGAGAGGGTGGTGGCGGCGGTTGGAGGAGAGGAGATGTGCAGCGAGTGGAGGAGAGGAGGGCGTCGACGGCGCAGAGAGGGTGGCGGCGGCAGTTGGGTCGGGGTGCGAGGAGAGAAACGAGTGGAGGAGGAGGGCCGGGGTGTCGAGGATAAGGTGGCCCTATGCCGACGGCCAGGCCGTCGGCATAGGAGTGGTCCCACATGGCAGCGAGAGGGCCATCGAGTGGATAAGGGTGGCTCTATGCCGACGGCCAGGCCGTCGGCATAGATAGGAGGCCTATGCCGACGGCTATGCCGTCGGCATAGATGGCAACTACTTTTTTTTTGAAAAAATAGTCCCACCTCGCCGAGGGAAAAGCAATTTGACCTGTTTAAATAGTTCACTAATCCATACGTTATAAGCTCCGGTATTAATTAGACTTATATGAAGAAAATGGACAATTGCTGTGAACTTTTCAGTGCTCGGGCACCGGGCGTGCCCGGGCAGCCGGCCCGGTGCCCGAGCACTAAAAGGTTCACAGCAATTGTACATTTTCAATGATGAATACCGGAGTTTTCAATCAATTCAATTATTACATTTTTAGATTCTTAGTTTACCGTCTGTATGGGACCCGGTACCCGGCACCTGGAGGGGGGAAACGGACGCGTCGGGTCTACACGGAGGGGATCTTGCCGTGGGTCTGGCCCGGATGTTGCTCCAAAGTGTTCCTATGGGCTGACCTACCACAACCGGGTGGATAGGTCCACTGCTCAAAGCCCGTCCGTGCAAAGTCAAAGGGCTAGATCTCGTGGTCAAACGCTAAAGGGTTAGGCGGGACGGGGGCCCTGGGGGGTAGCAATGCCACCCGAGCGTCGCACCGGGCCCTCATACATGCGGGGTGGTGTGGTGGCATGTCCCAAGAGGCGCCACGCGTCTCCGGGGTGTGCCCCCCCTCATGGACGGCGCCGCCGCCGGCACCTGGAGGGGGAAACGGATGCGTCGGGTCTACACGGAGGGGATCTTGCCGTGGGTCTGGCCCGGATGTTGCTCCAAAGTGTTCCTATGGGCTGACCTACCACAACCGGGTGGATAGGTCCACTGCTCAAAGCCCGTCCGTGCAAAGTCAAAGGGCTAGATCCCGTGGTCAAACGCTACAGGGCTAGGCGGGACGGGGGCCCTGGGGTAGCAAAGCCACCCGAGCGTCGCACCGGGCCCTCATACATGCCGGGTGGTGTGGTGGCATGTCCCAAGAGGCGCCACGCGTCTCCGGGGTGTGCCCCCCCTCATGGACGGCGCCGCCGCCGGCACCTGGAGGGGGAAACGGATGCGTCGGGTCTACACGGAGGGGATCTTGCCGTGGGTCTGGCCCGGATGTTGCTCCAAAGTGTTCCTATGGGCTGACCTACCACAACCGGGTGGATAGGTCCACTGCTCAAAGCCCGTCCGTGCAAAGTCAAAGGGCTAGATCCCGTGGTCAAACGCTACAGGGCTAGGCGGGACGGGGGCCCTGGGGGTAGCAATGCCACCCGAGCGTCGCACCGGGCCCTCATACATGCGGGGTGGTGTGGTGGCATGTCCCAAGAGGCGGCACGCGTCTCCGGGGTGTGCCCCCCCTCACGGACGGCGCCGCCCCGGCACGTGGAGGGGGAAACGGACGCGTCGGGTCTACACGGAGGAGATCTTGCTGTGGGTCTGGCCCGGATGTTGCTCCAAAGTGTTCTTATGGACTGACCTAACACAACCGGGTGGATAGGTCCACTACTCAAAGCCCGTCCGTGCAAAGTCAAAGGGCTAGATCCCGTGGTCGAACGCTATAGGGTTAGGCGGGACGGGGGCCCTGGGGGGTAGCAATGCCACCCGAGCGTCGCACCGGGCCCTCATACATGCGGGGTGGTGTGGTGGCATGTCCCAAGAGGCGGCACGTGTCTCCGGGCTGTGCCCCCCCTCACGGACGGCGCCGCCGCCGGCACCTGGAGGGGGAAACGGACGCGTCGGGTCTACACGGAGGGGATCTTGCCGTGGGTCTGTCCCGGATGTTGCTCCAAAGTGTTCCTATGGGCTGACCTACCACAACCGGGTGGATAGGTCCACTGCTCAAAGCCCGTCCGTGCAAAGTCAAAGGGCTAGATCCCGTGGTCAAACGCTACAGGGTTAGGCGGGACGGGGGCCCTGGGGTAGCAATGCCACCCGAGCGTCGCACCGGGCCCTCATACATGCGGGGTGGTGTGGTGGCATGTGCCAAGAGGTGGCATGCGTCTCCGGGGTGTGCCCCCCCTCACGGACGGCGCCGCCGCCGACACCTGGTGGGGGAAACGGACGCGTCGGGTCTACACGGAGGGGATCTTGCCGTGGGTCTGGCCCGGATGTTGCTCCAAAGTGTTCCTATGGGCTGACCTACCACAACCGGGTGGATAGGTCCACTGCTCAAAGCCCGTCCGTGCAAAGTCAAAGGGCTAGATCCCGTGGTCAAATGCTACAGGGCTAGGCGGGACGGGGGCCCTGGGGGGTAGCAATGCCACCCGAGCGTCGCACTGGGCCCTCATACATGCGGGGTGGTGTGGTGGCATGTCCCAAGAGGCGGCACGCGTCTCCGGGGTGTGCCCCCCCTCACGGACGGCGCCGCCCCCGGCACTTGGAGGGGGGAAACGGACGCGTCGGGTCTACACGGAGGAGATCTTGCTGTGGGTCTGGCCCGGATGTTGCTCCAAAGTGTTCTTATGGACTGACCTAACACAACCGGGTGGATAGGTCCACTGCTCAAAGCCCGTCCGTGCAAAGTCAAAGGGCTAGATCCCGTGGTCAAACGCTACAGGGTTAGGCGGGACGGGGGCCCTGGGGGGTAGCAATGCCACCCGAGCGTCGCACCGGGCCCTCATACATGCGGGGTGGTGTGGTGGCATGTCCCAAGAGGCGGCACGCGTCTCCGGGGTGTGCCCCCCCCTCACGGACGGCGCCGCCGCCGGCACCAGGAGGCGGAAACGGACGCGTCGGGTCTACACGGAGGGGATCTTGCCGTGGGTCTGGCCCGGATGTGCCTCCAAAGTGTTCTTATGGACTGACCTAACACAACCAGGTGGATAGGTCCGCTGCTCAAAGCCCGTCCGTGCAAAGTCAAATAGCTAGATCCCGTGGTCAAACGCTACAGGGTTAGGCAGGACGGGGGCCCTGGGGGGTAGCAATGCCACCCGAGCGTCGCACCGGGCCCTCATACATGCGGGGTGGTGTGGTGGCATGTCCCAAGAGGCGGCACGCGTCTCCGGGGTGTGCCCCCCTCACGGACGGCGCCGCCGCCGGCACCTGGAGGGGGGAAACGGGCGCGTCGGGTCTACACGGAGGGGATCTTGCCGTGGGTCTGGCCCGGATGTTGCTCCAAAGTGTTCTTATGGACTGACCTAACACAACCGGGTGGATAGGTCCACTGCTCAAATCCCGTCCGTGCAAAGTCAAAGGGCTAGATCCCGTGGTCAAACGCTACAGGGTTAGGTGGGACGGGGGCCCTGGGGGTAGCAATGCCACCCGAGCGTCGCACCGGGCCCTCATACATGCGGAGTGGTGTGGTGGCATGTCCCAAGAGGGGGCACGCGTCTCCGGGGTGTGCCCCCCCTCACGGACGGCGCCGCCGCCGGCACCTGGAGGGGGGAAACGGACGCGTCGGGTCTACACGGAGGGGATCTTGCCGTGGGTCTGGCCCGGATGTTGCTCCTAAGTGTTCCTATGGGCTTACCTAACACAACCGGGTGGATAGGTCCACTGCTCAAAGCCCGTCCGTGCAAAGTCAAAGGGCTAGATCCCGTGGTCAAACGCTACAGGGTTAGGCGGGACGGGGGCCCTGGGGGGTAGCAATGCCACCCGAGCGTCGCACCGGGCCCTCATACATGCGGGGTGGTGTGGTGGCATGTCCCAAGAGGCGGCACGTGTCTCCGGGGTGTGCCCCCCTCACGAACGGCGATGACACATTAGTAGACGTTCTGCGGTAACGATGCGGCATGAATATTATAAAATACTCGGAGCGCGATTAAATCATGAGTTTTTTACACGACGCGGGCACATGTGCTTTAGGACTGATGGTAATTTTTCATAATTGTTCGTGATGGAGTAGTATCTGAACAATTCCCTCTATGCGGATTGCTCTTCGCGTGTCTACGACTGTGGCCGGCGGCCTCCGGGGGCTAGCATGCCGCCAAATCTTGCGTAGGCGGCCTCTCACAAGTCTGGAAGTGTTGTGGCGGGTGCAAACACCTGGCACGCGTCTCCGGGGTGTGCCCCCCCCCCCCCCACGGACGGCGGCGCCGCCGGCACCTGGAGGGGGGAAACGGACGCGTCGGGTCTACACGGAGGGGATCTTGCTGTGGGTCTGGCCCGGATGTTGCTCCTAAGTGTTCCTATGGGCTTACCTAACACAACCGGGTGGATAGGTCCACTGCTCAAAGCCTGTCCGTGCAAAGTCAAAGGGCTAAATCCCGTGGTCAAACGCTACAGGGTTAGGCGGGACGGGGGCCCTGGGGTAGCAATGCCACCCGAGCGTCGCACCGGGCCCTCATACATGCGGGGTGGTGTGGTGGCATGTCCCAAGAGGTGGCACGCGTCTCCGGGGTGTGCCCCCCCTCACGGACGGCGCCGCCGCCGGCACCTGGTGGGGGAAACGGACGCGTCGGGTCTACACGGAGGGGATCTTGCCGTGGGTCTGGCCCGGATGTTGCTCCAAAGTGTTCCTATGGGCTGACCTACCACAACCGGGTGGATAGGTCCACTGCTCAAAGCCCGTCCGTGCAAAGTCAAAGGGCTAGATCCCGTGGTCAAATGCTACAGGGCTAGGCGGGACGGGGGCCCTGGGGGGTAGCAATGCCACCCGAGCGTCGCACCGGGCCCTCATACATGCGGGGTGGTGTGGTGGCATGTCCCAAGAGGCGGCACGCGTCTCCGGGGTGTGCCCCCCCTCACGGACGGCGCCGCCCCCGGCACTTGGAGGGGGGAAACGGACGCGTCGGGTCTACACGGAGGAGATCTTGCTGTGGGTCTGGCCCGGATGTTGCTCCAAAGTGTTCTTATGGACTGACCTAACACAACCGGGTGGATAGGTCCACTGCTCAAAGCCCGTCCGTGCAAAGTCAAAGGGCTAGATCCCGTGGTCAAACGCTACAGGGTTAGGCGGGACGGGGGCCCTGGGGGGTAGCAATGCCACCCGAGCGTCGCACCGGGCCTCATACATGCGGGGTGGTGTGGTGGCGTGTCCCAAGAGGCGGCACGCGTCTCCGGGGTGTGCCCCCCCCCTCACGGACGGCGCCGCCGCCGGCACCAGGAGGCGGAAACGGACGCGTCGGGTCTACACGGAGGGGATCTTGCCGTGGGTCTGGCCCGGATGTGCCTCCAAAGTGTTCTTATGGACTGACCTAACACAACCAGGTGGATAGGTCCGCTGCTCAAAGCCCGTCCGTGCAAAGTCAAATAGCTAGATCCCGTGGTCAAACGCTACAGGGTTAGGCAGGACGGGGGCCCTGGGGGGTAGCAATGCCACCCGAGCGTCGCACCGGGCCCTCATACATGCGGGGTGGTGTGGTGGCATGTCCCAAGAGGCGGCACGCGTCTCCGGGGTGTGCCTCCCCTCACGGACGGCGCCGCCGCCGGCACCTGGAGGGGGGAAACGGGCGCGTCGGGTCTACACGGAGGGGATCTTGCCGTGGGTCTGGCCCGGATGTTGCTCCAAAGTGTTCTTATGGACTGACCTAACACAACCGGGTGGATAGGTCCACTGCTCAAAGCCCGTCCGTGCAAAGTCAAAGGGCTAGATCCCGTGGTCAAACGCTACAGGGTTAGGCGGGACGGGGGCCCTGGGGGTAGCAATGCCACCCGAGCGTCGCACCGGGCCCTCATACATGCGGGGTGGTGTGGTGGCATGTCCCAAGAGGGGGCACGCGTCTCCGGGGTGTGCCCCCCTCACGGACGGCGCCGCCGCCGGCACCTGGAGGGGGAAACGGACGCGTCGGGTCTACACGGAGGGGATCTTGCCGTGGGTCTGGCCCGGATGTTGCTCCTAAGTGTTCCTATGGGCTTACCTAACACAACCGGGTGGATAGGTCCACTGCTCAAAGCCCGTCCGTGCAAAGTCAAAGGGCTAGATCTTGTGGTCAAACGCTACAGGGTTAGGCGGGACTGGGGCCCTGGGGGGTAGCAATGCCACCCGAGCGTCGCACCGGGCCCTCATACATGCGGGGTGGTGTGGTGGCATGTCCCAAGAGGCGGCACGTGTCTCCGGGGTGTGCCCCCCCTCACGAACGGCGATGACACATTAGTAGACGTTCTGCGGTAACGATGCGGCGTGAATATTATAAAATACTCGGAGCGCGATTGAATCATGAGTTTTTTACACGACGCGGGCACATGTGCTTTAGGACTGATGGTAATTTTTCATAATTGTTCGTGATGGAGTAGTATCTGAACAATTCCCTCTATGCGGATTGCTCTTCGCGTGTCTACGACTGTGGCCGGCGGCCTCCGGGGGCTAGCATGCCGCCAAATCTTGCGTAGGCGGCCTCTCACAAGTCTGGAAGTGTTGTGGCGGGTGCAAACGCCTGGCACGCGTCTCCGGGGTGTGCCCCCCCCCCCCACGGACGGCGGCGCCGCCGGCACCTGGAGGGGGGAAACGGACGCGTCGGGTCTACACGGAGGGGATCTTGCTGTGGGTCTGGCCCGGATGTTGCTCCTAAGTGTTCCTATGGGCTTACCTAACACAACCGGGTGGATAGGTCCACTGCTCAAAGCCTGTCCGTGCAAAGTCAAAGGGCTAGATCCCGTGGTCAAACGCTACAGGGTTAGGCGGGACGGGGGCCCTGGGGGGTAGCAATGCCACCCGAGCGTCGCACCGGGCCCTCATACATGCGGGGTGCTGTGGTGGCATGTCCCAAGAGGCGGCACGCGTCTCCGGGGTGTGCCCCCCCTCACGGACGGCGACGCCGCCGGCACTTGGAGGGGGGAAACGGGCGCGTCGGGTCTACACGGAGGGGATCTTGCCGTGGGGCTGGCCCGGATGTTGCTCCAAAGTGTTCCTATGGACTGACCTAAGACAACCGGGTGGATAGGTCCAGTGCTCAAAGCCCATCCGTGCAAAGTCAAAGGGCTAGATCCCATGGTCAAACGCTACAGGGTTAGGCGGGACGGGGGCCCTGGGGGGTAGCAATGCCACCCGAGCGTCGCACCGGGCCCTCATACATGCGGGGTGGTGTGGTGGCATGTCCCAAGAGGCGGCACCGGGCCCTCATACATCGGGGTGGTGTGGTGGCATGTCCCAAGAGGCGGCACCGGGCCCTGGGGGGTAGCAATGCCACCCGGGCGTCGCACCGGGCCCTCATACATCGGACAACACGGAGAGGATCGATGACGTCGCAGAGGGGCCTATGCCGACGGCTATACCGTAGGCATATATTTGCCATAGGTAGTATAAAGAGAAATTTAAAATAAAACTAAATAAATGTATGCCGACGGCTAGGCCGTCGGCATATCTGTGCACACACGGAGGTGCAGTCCCACGGATCGATGACGTGGCATAGAACACGGATCGATGACGTGGCAGAGGGGTATGGGCCAGGTCTATGCCGACGGCGGCATAGGGCTGGCACGGGTATGCCGACGGCCGCCGTTACCACCCGTCGGCGTAGGCTCAACGTCGTCAAACGGTCAGCGCTGACCTTGTATCTGGGCAAGGGCTATGCCGACGGGCCCCGTAGGCGTACCTCGAGCGGTCCCGACGGCCTCATATATGCCGACGGCCCCGTCGGCATATATGGATTTATGCCGACGGCTTTTCTACGCCTACGGCCTGCCCTTGGCCGTCGGCATAGCTCCATTTATGCCGACGGGTGCCGTCGGCATAGATTTGGCCGTCGGCAAACCAAGTTTTTCTGGTAGTGCCTACTTGCAGAACTACAGAAACTGCTGCATTTTGATTAGGTACAACTTGAAAACAATTATTTAAACTATAGCTGGTATCTTGCCTAAGCATGCTAATAGTAACCTATTCCTACACTGCAATTAGATATTCTCAAGTTCCCAGCCTGGCTCTCAACAAACCATACACATATTTGTATCTCTTGCTGCAATGACTGCTTACCATACATAATTGACATTAAAACACCTAAATACAAAGAGACAGCTAATTAGCTGCTGCAAGCTTGCCATCCTTTTATTCCTTCCACTCCACATTTCAACTTTTAAGAAAATTGCTGAAATTAAGAAAGATTATATTGGGCTGGAAATTATTATTACATTGAAGTTGCAGCACCAGATTGTTCCGTTATAGCTGCAAGCAATCTTGGCATTGGAGGAACATCAATGTCCTGTTGACCCTCGAGAACCCGGACAACTTCACCCATTGTTGGCCGATCGAACTCATTATCTTGGATGCACCAACATGCAACTTTGCAAACCCTTTCAGCCTCTTCCAAACTGAACACACCATGTAACTGTGGATCAACCAAACTCTTCAAATCTCCACCGTGAAGCTTGCTGATGGCTTGGACAGGAAAGTATTCAATATTCTGGTCACTATTTTTGCTGCTAGTGTTGTCCGATGTTTCAGGTGAGGAATTCCTCCTTCCTGATATGATTTCAAATAGCACCATGCCGAAGCCGTAAACGTCGACTTTCGGTGTGATCGCCACTCCAGTAAGCCACTCTGGGGCAAGATAACCCACAGTTCCTCTGAATGAAGTTAGAATTCGGCTGAAATCCCTTCCCACAAACGCTGCCAACCCAAAGTCTGCAACTTTAGGAACAAATGATGCATCCAGAAGTATGTTCTCTGGCTTAATATCGCAGTGTATGATGCACTTGCGACAGCCCTGATGCAAGTAGGACAATCCTCTAGCAACTCCTAGGGCTATCTGATATCTGATGTTCCAACTTAGGATGACAACATTTGCATTGCTCTTCTTAAATAGATGACCATCAAGAGACCCATTTAACATGTGTTCGTACACAAGTAATCTGTGATCACCTTCGCAGCAGAAACCAATCAATTTCACTAGGTTTATGTGTTGGATCAGTCCAATTGAGCTCACCTCGGCCCTGAATTGCTTCTCTCCTTGACGTGCACCATCTAGCCTTTTCACTGCTATACTAGTCGAGTCATTTAAGACACCTTTGTATACAGAACCAAAACCACCTCCTCCAAGCTTTTTTGAGAAGCTTTTAGTAGCACGAACCAAGTCGGTGTATCTGAAGGCTACAATTCCACCAGCACTACCCGGATTGTCATACATAGGCAAACCACACCACTTGAATTTGTTCCTCCAAATCAGTAACAGCAGCATGACCATTATTAACCCAAAACCAATAATACTTACAATAGTAACAACTCCGACCTTTGGTTTTCTTTTCTTTTTTCTGGAACCTGGTAGCAAATCTTTGGCAGCAAGGCGAAGGTAAAGAACATCTTCAGAATTATTTTCAATGCCATCATTCAGATTTACACTAAGCAATTCCCCATGCCAGGCAGAGCATCTGCTATTGTTATAGGAATAAGCAGTGCAGGAGCAAGAACCGAGACATGCTTCTTCGCATTTGCTCTGAGTGGTAGCAAAGCCTATAATTTGTGGGTTGTAGGGCAATGCAACTCGAGCAATGGGGTGGAACATGTCTGTTGAACTTGTCATGTTTTTGTTGTTACCACTAGTGCTGCAATGTAACGGTGTGTTTCTAATGCACCCTCCTGTTCGATCCTCAAACAGCCAATCATGCCATGACTTATGGGAGAAGCTCTCCATACAGACACAGGATGGACGCGCATTGCCGTTGCAGACCGTGAAAGGTCCGCACGTGGCAGGCGGGCTGCAGGGATCGGCAGGCTCGGAATATATGGTTTGCCAAGACTGGTTGGCTTGTGACCAAATATTCAGCTTAACCTGACCAGAGATGTCTAGTGAGACAAATATGGAAGACGATGATTCATGCAGTAAAGTGTATGTGTAGTACTCCTCCTGGTTGTTATTGACATATGTTAGGTTAAACAAACCTTTGGTCCGAGGATGTAAATCTAGAAGTGACTTGAGCATTGGTATCAAAGATGATGATCCCGAGGTTGCATAAATCAGATACTTTACCACGGGGTTGTTGCGGCGCTTGAGGACGATCCCGCTGATGTCTTCTACTTCCATGCTGTATGAGCCAAGACCCAGATCAATGAGGCTCTTTTTTGATATGAACCGGCGACTGAAACCAGTGACCTTGTTCCGGCCCAACTTGGCGCCAGGAAGCCCGACATCTGTTGGGTAGTCGAAGCTCTGCCACAGCCGTAAGTCAGATGATGGGCTATCTGTGACTTTGAGGGCAAGGTTTCCACTGTTCAAGAGAACAACGACACTAGAGGTGGTGGTGTTTACGCTACTGGATTGTGTCCTATTCACAATGTGAGTGGACCAAACAAGGGATTCAGTGACGGCATCAGCATGGTTTGTGACAATGACAAGATTGCCATCACTTGAGAACTTGAGCTTTGTTGAGTTCATGTTGAGGTGGGTGATGGGCTTCTCCCGATTAGCAACCCACACAACAGTAAAAACCGGGATCTTATTGAACCATATGCCAAGGTACCAGCTGGAGCTGGTGGAGTTCTGGGACTTACCAACGGTGCTCGCTGCTGGCTGGAAGAAGCCGAGCACAAACTTGCCGTTCGTCGAGACGAGCTTGTCGCCGACGGCAAGCACTTGGCCTTCAGTGAGGGTATCTCTCGCAGTTGCTGAAGAGCAGCAGCGTGGAGTGTGTGAGAGGAGAAGCCCAAGAACTAATATGTAGAGGAGAGGCATGGGGAAGAGTATGAATGTGCTCTGCTCTGCTATTCGAAGAAGGAAGAAAAGGATGTATATATAGACTGGCACAGGAAGCCATGATATGCTCAGCTGACTGTCTCACGCGGAATGTCACTAGGATCTATTGGGACCAATGAAATTCAGACTAGGACAGCACTGGCCCAATTCGAGGGGTGTGAATGTGAATGTGCTCCACTCCTATTCACTGGAAGAAGAGGATGCATAAATAGGCCGGGACAAATCAAATTTAGATTAGGAAGGCATGTGCAGCTGACTGTCTCATGCGGAGTACGATCCATTTGGGACCAACTAAATTCAGACTAGGACAGCAGCGGCCCAATTCAGATGAGGCTGTGTGCTAGTCGGCAGGGCACACCAAAGTGGACTTCAGATGATGCTTTCCACCACTACTAATAAGTGGCCATGGACCGTAGAGGTCAAGTCAGCCATGAATTAGGCTTCCACAATGGCTGCCGTGGGCCATGGGCAAGTCAATCATGGGTCTTCCACCGAGCGTCACAGGAAAGCTGCTGTGCTCTTGGAATCTTGCACTAGGACAGTGAGCTCTGGGGAGTGCTAACCCACAAATATTTCCTCATGGCATGCTGACTGTCAACAAGGCAGTGGCCTAAATGATCATGGCATTTTGACCTAAACCAACCCACAAAGATTTGCTTCAGTGGTCGAATGCTACAAATGCGAACAATATGCTAATGGAAAAGAGAGCTGCATTTTCGAAATTTCTGCCGTCGCTTCTAACAGCACAAGTCAACTTCAACTAGAGAAAGAAATACTCGTACGTAGCATTCTTGAAAATGCAACTAGTTGACCAAGGTTCAGACTTGTGCGGTAGCATGACCACCGTATGAATCGAGCCTGAAGTAACTAGTCTGATGTGGTTCAACTAATTACGTACAGTAGAGTAGGAAGAAATGCAGATGCGCGAAACTGCAGAGGCGAAAGCGGTCGGCGAGGCCCTCGAGCTTGCCGGCGCCGAAGCGGAAGCTGAGGAGGGCCGGGTCGGGTCAGGGCCGGCCAGTCGGTGGCGCGTCGCTCCCCATCCTCCCACCACGCACGACGCCCGCCTGCAGACCCAATATCGCTCGCTGTTACACTCTTCTCCGACTGCCGCGGCGGCGAGGCTATGAGGCGACGCCGGAGGGGTCGGAGAAGGAGGCCTCCTATCCCTCGCGTAGGGCGCGCCCCACTATAGGAAATTTTTTGACTTTTTTTTTTAGGGGAGGCGATGTTTTTACTTCTTTTTTTAGGGTATCACCAAGTTTTTATTGCTCAAAATCCACATATTGTGGGATACAAAATGGATCATGGGGTTGGACCAACCACACGTGTCACCTCTGATCGAGTGAATGCGAGAACTTGGCTAACTTAACGGTGTCCCTATTAGCAGCTCGGCCTCCAAAGAAAAAAGTACAATTAAACATTTGAGACCTCCTATTAATCTCCCTAATGATGTTCTCATAAGCTCCCAAACTTCCTTTGTCTATATATTCTTAACAATCTGTTTTGAATCATGAGATCCTCTGCTAGAGATAATGCCTCTCGACACGCAATAGCTTCTAGTGTTGCTGCGTCATTTATGCCATAAATTACCAGTGAGGAGCTACCCATATAGTTTCCTTCATCTCGGCATACAGCCGCTGCCGAACCCCTCACCTGATTTCTTCTCGTGGCCGCGTCCACATGTATTTTCATAAAGCCTGGTCAGGGTGCCTCTGGTCTTCCCATGATTTTACTCTATTTTGCAGTTTATCCGGGCTGCCCTTACCGGCTTTCATTGCTTCATGAGTATCAATTCATGCCCAAAGTGTCGGCTTATCCCGCACCACCTCGTTAATTTTTTTCTCCATTAATTTTTATTTATCAGATTTGAAGAAAAGTGTGAAATGTGGAATATATAATACAAAAATAGTATAACTAACTAAGAAAAATATATTTTCTAAATGGTTAGAAATGATACCTAAAAGAATTATTCCAAAATGAAAAACATATTGTAGCAAAATGAAAAGTGTTCACATGTTCATTCTGTATTTTAGATAATGTGCATCTCGTATTCTACCTTGTACACAATATTCGACACAACTCCAACATGCTCTATCATCACGTACTGGAAGTGTTAATCACATGTTTTTAAATCATATTCATCACATATTAAAAAATTATCAAGTATTTAAAAAATCAGTATTTGAACATATTCATTGTGTATTTCAAAATGTTTGACATGTATTTAGAAGAAAAAAAAGATCATGTGTACAAAGAAAGAAACATAGTAAAAAGATTGCAAAGGGAAATAAGGGGAAAAGAAACAAAAGGACTGGCAAAATTCAAAAGAACCGGTAAAAATGAGAAGAAGAAAGAAAAAAATAAAAAAATAATGAAGAAAAGGAAAGCCAAACAATTATGGAAAACTATGCTAAACCGAAAATGAACCGAACAGGGCCAAAAAACGAGCGAAACTTGGGAAACCAAATGAAAAAAAAACAGGAAGTAGGGGACAAGCGAGTAACTAGGCCGGCCACATACGCGGCCATAATGAGATGGTTTGCTGGGTTGGGCTTACTAGGGCCTACCTAACAGCTGTGTATGTATGTATGTATGTATGTATGTATGTATGTATAGGACATCGCCGATGTACATGCTCTTACCTTCCCTAGCGACGGGGCTCCATCTCCTCTACAAAAGCCTATGTCGGCGATTTCTACCTCTGCCGCACTCTCATTGTGGCCACATTCTTCTCCCTCCTCTCACCCTCGCCATCATTTGAGTTAATGTAGCCAGGCATGATGGCATTTGCCTAAAAAATAACATGTCCCTGAACAGTTGCGTTTATTTCTGTAATAGAATCAAGTGCAATAATAGGGAGAAAGATGATGCTTTTCTCTTGAAGACTACGAGATCCATGCCTTTAGTTGATTGACTTTGCTAACTCATGACGATAATCCTTTTGTTTTATTGTATTGGCCGCCTTTGGAAAGTATTTATTTTCCTTCAAGGTATTTAAAACTTACTATTTTAATATATTTATCCTAATTTAATTTGACTTGAAGTGCTCTTGTCCATAGGTGCATATAATGTTTTAATTTATGTTGATTGGACGCAAGTTTCGTTAACCTTTAGATTTTTTATTAGGTTAGCAACGCATGTGTGTTTTAGTCACTACAAACTATACTTTTTTAAACCTTCTTTGGTAGGATCAGTTGTAAACTGTGGATTGAAGCACAAAGCACAACTGACCAGGCAAAGAAGGAACCGATGTCACTCAAAAATAATCCATGACTAGAAAATATGGGAGAAGGAGAACATCTGAAGCTGTCGCTCAATCGAATTGTAAGTTTTCTCATATATTGTCTCCTTTATGTTGAAGCTGCTCCCCATCTGACGTCTGGAATTGGCCAATTAGATTTTTTTATTATATTAGCGTTAAAGTTGCTCCAGGATCTCAAGCTAATGTGGAATCAGGTTTGTAAGATGATCGATAAGCGCCAATGTCAGTGGGTCTCCCCACTATATTGTATCGCTCAGCAATGTGCTCTGTTTGTTGGTGCTTTATATATAAAGCAGGGTGAAAGCTTATTTCGAGATTGTTTTCCTCTTCAGCCATAGTCCGTGCTATCACAGAAACGTTATAGCTGCAACTAGGCAGACATACTTTTGCGCAGCTTCAAGGGCATTTAAGTTTGAGCATTCTGGCATTTCCCAGACATGTTTGACATGCTCCCTTTTTCTTTCTTTCCCTGCAACAAACAGACACTCGAGAACTGTTGCTGGGATATCGCAAGCAGTCATGGTTGTATCTCGAAGATGGCGAAACGGACCGTGTCCGTTGGCAAATCGTTCAAGATGGACGGCTTCGAACGAGAGTTCAGGGAAACCATCCTTAGACTATGTATAAGCAGCAGCAGATGGAGCAAGATCCCAGACTACTGTCTGTTCAGCTCTCCAATCGCAAGTGACGAATTCGGTTGGGCAATAGACTGCAGGTTCAGGGCCGGCTTGGTTCTGGGAGGCAATGTTCAGATGAATGGCAGCAGTAACAAGACCTGAAGCTTGAAGAAATGTAAAGCAAGACCTGAAGAAATGTAATACGTAACATTTTATCTTATTGATACAAAAAGGAAATGGAATTTACCTCAGAATGTAGTGCATCATTTCCTATAAGTTGTCTGAGAAGATGATCTTTTTGTTCCTGGTGGTTGTGAAAACTTATTTACTTGGATGATTTGGGAATATAAGCAGCTTACAAGTGACACATCAACAGAAAATTTCTAGCACGACCATATTTTGCTACAATGCTTGCTTACCAACAAAAATGCAAATAGCGGATGGTTTGCAACTGCAAGGTTGCCTCCTTCCTTTATTCCTTCTACTCCACATTACAACTTTACATAAAATGCTGAAACAAAGCGAGCTACTCTACGAATTATTATTATTACACTGAAGTTGCAGCATCAGTGCTCTGTTAGAGCTGCAAGTAGCCTTAGCATGGGGGGCATATCAATCTTCTGCAGACCCTCGAGAACCCGGACCACTTCACCCATAGTCGGCCTATCAAACTCATTATCTTGGATGCACCAGCACGCAACTTTGCAAACTCTTTCAGCCTCTTCCAAATTGAAGTCGCCATGTAATTGTGGATCCACCAAACTCTTTACATCTCCACCGTGAAGCTTGCTGATGGCTTGCACAGGGAAATATTCGGCATTGTGGTAACTGCTGCTACTGCTAGTGTAGTATGATGTTTCAAGTGAGGAATTCCTCCTTCCTGATATGATTTCCAACAGTACCATGCCGAAGCTGTAAACGTCGATCTTTGGTGTGATTGCAACTCCGCAAAGCCACTCTGGGGCAAGATAACCTGCAGTTCCCCTGATCGTGGTCAAAACTCGGCTAAAATCCCTTCCCACAAATGCCGCCAACCCAAAGTCCGCAACTTTGGGAGCAAATGATGCGTCCAATAGTATGTTTCCCGGTTTAATGTCACAGTGTATGATGCATTTGTGACAACTCTGATGCAAGTAGGACAATCCTTTGGCAACTCCTAGGGCTATTTGATATCTAGTGTTCCAGTTTAGGACATGAGCGACATCATTTATCTTCTTAAATAGATGACCATCAAGAGACCCATTTAATATGTGTTCATACACAAGTAACCTGTGATCACCTTCGCAGCAGAAACCAATCAATTTGACTAGGTTGATATGTTGGATCAGTCCAACTGAGCTCACCTCAGCCCTGAACTGCTTCTCTCCTTGATGGGCACCATCAAGCCTTTTGACTGCTATAGTAGTCTTTGGGTCACTTAACACTCCCTTATATACTGAACCAAAACCCCCTCCTCCCAGCTTTTCCGAGAAGTTTTTAGTAGCACGAACTAGATCAGTGTATCTAAAGGCTATAATTCCACCAGCACTATCTTGATTGCCGTAGTATATCGGCAGGAAACCACATGACTTGAATTTGATCCTCCAAATCAGTAACAACAACATGAAAACGAGTAACCCAATACCAGTAATGCTTGCGGCAGCAACAATTCCAACATTTGGTTTTCTTTTGGTTTTTCTCAAACTTGGCAAGAAATCTTTGGCAGCAAGACGTAGATAAAGAATATCTTTAGAAGTGTAAACAACGCCATCATCCAGACTCACACTAAGCAAGTCCCCATTCCATACAGAGCATCTGCTAGCGTTATAGGAATAAGCTGTGCAGGAGCAGGTTCTGAGACAAACTTCTTCACATTGGCTCTGAGTGGCAGCAACTATGCTTTGTGGGTTGTAGGGCAATGTAACTTGAGAAATGGGCTGGAACATGTCCGTTGAACTTGTGATGTTTTTGTCACTAGTACATTGTAACGGTGTATTTCTGATGCATCCTCCTGTTCGATCCTCAAACTCCCAATCCTGCGGTGACTTCCGAGAGAAGTTCTGCATGCAGTCACAGGATGGATGTGGATTGCCACTGCAGACTGTGAAAGGTCCGCAAGTAGCAGGCGGAAGGCAGGGGTGAGTAGGCTCGGTAAATACAGTTTGCCAAGACTGGTTGGACTGTGACCACACATTCACCTTTATCAGACCAGAGATATCTAGTGAGACAAACGTGGAAGATGGTGATTCATCCGGCGAAGTGTACATGTAGTACTCCTCTTGGTCATTGTCAACATATATTGGGTTAATCAAGCCTCTAGTCCGTGGATCCATATCTAGAATCGTCTTGAGCACTGGTATAATACTCATTGACAACGTTTTGGAGGATGCCCAATGCCAAAACACTACAGCAGGGTTTTTGCGACGCTCGAGGATGGCGAGGCCGGTTGTGTCTAGTCCAAGGCTGTATGAGCCAAGACCCAGATCAATAAGGCTCTTCTTTGAGATGATATGGCGATTCAAACCTGTAACCTTGTTCCAGCCAAGCTTGGCGCCAGGAAGCACAACATCTGCTGGGTAGTCGAAGCTCTGCCACAACGGTAGGTCAGATGATGGGGTATCTGTGACTTTGACAGCAAGGTTTCCAGTGTTCAAGAGAACGGCGGCACTAGTGGTGGTGGTGTTTATGTTGCTAGTTTGTGTCCTATTGATCATGTGAGTGGACCAAACAAGGGATTCAGTGCCAGCATTAGCATGTTTTACGACAATGACAAGATTGCCGTCTCTTGTGATCTTGAGCTGTGTTGAGTTAATGTTGGGGTGGGTGATGGGCTCCTCCCTATTAGCAACCCACACAGTAGTGAAAACTGGGATCTTATTGAACCATATGCCAAGGTACCAACTGTTATTGGACGACTTACTGATGGTGCTTGCTGCTGGCTGGAAGAAGCCGAGCGCGAACTTGCCGTTTCTTGAGACGAGCTTATCGCCGACGGTGAACACTCGGCCCGCCACGAGAGTATCATTTGCGGGTGCAGATGAGGAGCAGCAAGATGTGGGCAAGAGGAGAAGCCCAAGTACTAATAGTATGTAGAAGGGATGCATGGAGAAGAGTGCGGATGTGCTCTGCTCTGCTATTCGAAATAGCAAGAAGAGGATGTATATATAGGCTGCAACATGTTGTTGAACTGATTACTGAACTGTCACCACGATCCATTTGGGACCAATCAAATACAGATTAGGACAGCAGTGGCCTAATTTAGATTGGGAGCACTATCTCTCCGTATAATACAAGTCTGGCACTATATTTTCATGAAAACTATGTGCTTGTCGGCAGGGATTACAAGCTCTCCAGCACACCAAGGAGGACTTTCAATAATGCTTTCCAAGTCAGTCATGAGGCTTCCACTAATTGGCCATGGACTTTGGTCAAGTCAGCCATGAGCTTTCCACAAAAGCTGCCGTGGGCCATGCTCAAGTCAATCATGGGGCTTCCACCAAACATACCATGAAAGCTGAGTCTTCCACTATGTTAGTGAGCTCTGGAAAGTGCTAACCATACCCCTCACGGCATGCTAATTGTCAAAAGGTAAGCCAACAAGACAATGGACTGAATGATCATCGTATTGATCTAAACCAGAAAAGGTACCACACATATTCTAGGGTTATCTTCCATATGCAATTTAAAATAATCATTTTACTAACCAACCTAGAAATATCTGCTTTGATGGTCGAATACTACAAAAGCAAAAGCAAGACCTAAGACCAGCAGTAAAAAAATGCGACCACAAACAGAAATACAACAAATGTCGTAAGGTAATAAAGCTGGCAAAATTAAAACACATAAGAGTGAGCTAGAAAAAAGAGATAAAATAACTAAAAGGGGTGGTACTAGTGCCCATATTAGACTCACATGTTCAGTACTGTAATTCAACTTAGGCCTGCAATGGGACCATCCCAGGTTGGCGGAATTGGATAAATGGCAACACACAGAGCAGCAAGGAAGCTGTCCTGAACCCACCGCCGGCTGCGTCGGCTGGAACTCCGGTGCCCCTTCATGAGGGACAAACCAACTTAAATGCAACAGCGCGCGGTAGCTCCCATTACACCAGGGTGTGTTGCCAGTCACTGTTTGCGATAACATTTACAAGGTTACAGATGCAAATATATGTCAAGAATCAATACAAAGTGAGAAGCATTGTGCTTTCCTCTGGAAGCAAGTGCCCACATTTCCTAACACATGGCGACGAATCCTTCCCCGGCACATTCCTTTACAGCCACTCATACAAGTGGGGCGACACGTGCAACCAGACACTGGCCATAGCGCGCAAGGACCAAGCCACGACTAATGGGTTTACACCTGATAAAATCCTTGTGGAATGTGTTAGTGGAAAAGCGAGCTTTGTTTTGGCGCCCGCGGCAGTAGCGAGGAAATTTCTACTGTCACTTCCAACAGCACATGTCAACTACAGATACAGAAATAAATTACATTCTTCAAAATTCAACTGGTTGACCAATATTCAGACTTATGCAGTAACATGACCATATGAATCAGATTGAAGCAGCAGAAATTCTAGTGGTATTCTACTTACTTATTCTGATGTGGTTCGACTAATCGCATGCAGGCAGGAAGAAATGCAAGTATAGGTTGAGGAGCTAGAGGTGGACGAGGTTCTCTGTCTCGGGCGACTGCGTCACCATCGACCTGCGCTAAACGCCCGAACTCTGACACGAGCTACGAGACGAGATGATGGGGAAACCGAACGTACGGAGGAGAAAGTTCCATCCAGTGCTCAAACTCATCACATGCTTGCCTAAAAAAAACTCATCACATGCTCCCTTCACTCAAAAAATAAACTCATCACATGCCCCCATCTTTCGAAAAGCAGATTTAAATGATTTTAAAATGTCTCTTTTTTAATGTTCGCAAGACAGATGTCTGTAATGTCTAAAAAATAGAATCCAAATTCAAACACGGAGAAATAAAAAAGAAAAATCTTCATATGTATTTTGAGTTTGGATTTGAAAATTTTAGGTTGGTGCATAAAGCAGAACGAAACTAAACGAGAAGCAGCTCCGTTTATATACGAAATTGCTTTGCAAACCACCTTTTTCTGCACGATGAATGCATGATCTGATGTGTCTCCACTGGACTGCATGCTGCATGTACGTATTACACAGTATGTTTGAAAACTATATTGGAGTATGAAAGAAATGCACTACCAGATGTTTATCCTTGCATTTATATAAAAGTGCATTTTTTAATATTGTGTGCAAGTTGTTGTCATCATTTGTTTTTAAGTTATTTTTACTTTCTTTCTTCTTTAAGGGTAGTTCAATGCCGCCGGTTCCACTAACTAATTCAATGTCTCCTTCATGGAGATGTTCGAGCAGGGCGTGGACCAGACAAGGGTGTACATCGTCGCCGGGCACTCCGTCCTCGAGGAGCATCAGTTGCGGCTGCCGCCTGTGTATTGGCACAAGGTCCATCTCCTCGGCGTGAGCGGCAAGTGCATGGTGGAGCTCTACTATAGGTTGGACAACCTGTATCTCACCGCCTTCGAGAACGTCCACGGACTCTTCAGCTTCGCAGGCCAGGAGGCGACTCTCCCACGCCAGCTGACGCCGCTCACCTACACAGGGGACTACGACCAGCTCCTGAGTGGCCTCGGATACCTTGGCCACATACCCATCAACTCCACCCTCACCTACGACCACGCCCGCAACCTAGCGAACTAACAGGACCAGTAGATCAACGGCAAGAAGCTCAAACCGAGTCTAGCATTCTACGTATTGGCGGCGGTGGCCGAGGCACAGCGCTTCCCCGGGATTCCGGATGCCGTCTCCGACCAGATCGCCATTCGGTAGGCAAATACTTAATGATTTCAATACTAATAATTAATATCTTGATGTGTTCCGAAAATGAATAGCCCATGCAGATGCACGGATTGGCGACTAGTACTTTTAATCAGAACAGAGGAGGGAGGGCACCGCCCCCCTACCCCTTGTGTTGAAATGGGCTCCTCGGATCCACAAAGTCTCAGCTTACTACGAATATGATGGGTGAAAGACGTGGAGAATGTACCTATGTAGTTGTAGCATGTAGTGATGTAGTAGTTGCCCTAATAGAATTGGAATGATCGAATTGTATGTGCGGGTCGTTCAGCTCCTCCCGGTCCTCCGCATTGGGACCTCCATCATGGTCGGTACTGGAACATCCACGATGTTTTGGTTCGACCGCTGGGCTGGGGATCTTCCCTTCGCTGCCAGGTTCCCTGACCTCTTCTCCATTGCGGTAGAACCTAGGATCTCCGTCGAGTCGGCCCTTATTGACTTAGGGCGTCTCGCGTTCCGAAGGCCATTTGGGACACCGGAGGTTGCTGCTTGGCACAAGCTCCTTGATGTTGTGGCTCTCCATGAGCCGGACCTGGCACATCCCCTCGACGACCATCTGTCCTGGCGTCTCGAGCCCTCTGGCCGCTTCTCCACGAAGTCCCTACACCGAGCCATTGCTCCCTCTCCTGGACCGGCTGTCCTCGAGTCTATATGGTCCATCCGCGTGCCCCTCAAAATTAGAATCTTCATGTGGCAATGGATCCGTGGCCGGCTCCCCACTGGCGTGGAGGTGGTGAAGCGCCAGGGTCCGGGTGATGGTATTTGCCCCCTATGTGGGACGGAAGAAACCTCGAATCACATCTTCTTCTCGTGCGTGTCCGCCCAGTTCCTATGGGGCTGCCTCCGAGAGGCCATCGGTGGTCACTGGTGTCACACTAACTTCCCCGATCTCCTCTCCGAGGTTCAGGCCTCCCCCTTGACAGGCCGCCACATTAGGTGGCTGCTCATTCGGGTGCTCGCGTGGACGCTCTGGGCCGTGCGAAATAAGCTTGTCATTCAACGGGTCCATCTTCGACGTGCTACTGATGCTGTGTTCAAAATGTGTGGTTACTTGCAGTTCTGGCGGCCGCTTAGCCGTCACCAGGACCGAGACGCCATCACCTCTATCATTGCCGACCTTCGCTCGATAGCTATTCGCTTGGGCCGCCGCTTCCTCCTCCACCACCCGAGCCGGATTAGTCTCTTTGTTGCTACTGCCGCTGCGGTTGACCCACCTTCTTTTTCTCTTTTCAGGGCTTGTTGAGTTGTGCCCTCAGCCGAACCTTATGTACTCTATGTTGTGCGACTTGGTGTGTGTGTGGGTGAACCTTGTTGTACCGTTTGGCTGTTGTGGTTTGCTTTATCTGTAAAGCGGGGCGAAAACCTTTTTCGGTAATTGTAAGTGCGGAGGCAACCGCTTCCATCCCCTAAATCAAATGTGCGTGCGTGAGAGAGTGGGAGAGATCGACTCATGTACGTGACAAGTTTAGATCTAGGAGCGTAAGTTTAGATCAACTCATGTACGTGACAACGTGGGACGCTCATCAAATCCGTCAACGACAGCCGGACGGCCACGGACGCGCGTTTGGACGCGATCCAAACCTCCCTCGAGCTTTGGAGGCCGGCGGTGACTCACCTCCAGCAGCAAGTGGATGAGTTGCGCTCGCAAGTTGGGCGTATCGCGCTCCACCCCGTTCTGGTGGCGCCCGCAGAGCCAGATCCAGGCTCTGCCAGTGACGCGGTGGTGCTCAAGGCACCTCCAACTCCATCCGGCGGCCCGGGGCACCACGGGCCAGCGGGCTGGCTCACAGGGTGGTCACCACCCTGGAACTGCCTTCGGTCAACGGTGTGTTTACATCCCACCGCCCCTCTCGTATGTAGTCCGGTCTGGATCTAGTAGAGCACAGCAAGGATGTAGAGAGTAGGGTGTACCAGCAGGGTGGGCACGCCAGTTGGGCGCTGGCTAAGATGGATTTTCCTCCGTTCGACAGAGACAATCCTCAGTTTTGGAGGTCTCGATGTGAGAAATACTTCGAAGTGTACGGAGTACAGCCCGAGCTCTGGGTTCATTTGGCCACACTCCATTTCACGGGCAATGCGGCCCGTTGGCTGCAATTGCAGGAGGCGAAGAACGCCCAGCTCACTTGGGAGACATTGTGTGTGGGGCTCTGTGAGAAATTTGGTCGTGAGCAGTATCAGGCACACATCCGGCAATTTAACACACTGCTGCAGCAGAGAGGGAGTGTGAGCGAGTACATGAATAAATTCAAAGAGTTGATGCACCAAATTCTAGCTCATAATTGTGGATTCGACTATGTTTATTTTACTACGCAGTTCCTTGAAGGACTCCGGCACGAATGTCGTGCCGGTGTCATGTTACATCAACCAGAAGACCTCGATGCTGCCTTCTCTTTGTCTTGTCTGCAGGAGGAGCTGTTGTAGGCCTTGCCGTGTCGGGAATACAGGCGCCAGGAGCCAGCACCGCCGCCCCCAACAAGTGGCTCAACCTCTTCTAGCCTTGGGTGCTCCACTGGCATGTCATTGGCTGCAGCCGCCACCGGCAGCCGCCGAGGACCGTCGTGCTCTGGACGCAGCCAATGCACCTGATAGAGGGGTGCTCCGTGCGTGGCGAGGACAGAGTGGCCGCATTGCGCAATTACAGGTGTGTGTGTGGTTTGTGCTTCAAGTGCGGGGAGAGATGGGGGCAAGGGCACCAATGTGCTCCCACAGTTCAGTTGCATGTGGTCGAGGAACTGCTGCAGGAAGACCAATCAGCGTTTGGGGATCAAGCTGAGGAGACAGCGTAGGTAGAGGAGAAGGAGGGGATAATATTCGAGAGAGAGCAGCTCGTCTCGCCGTCCAGCTTCGGTTACATTGGATAGTTCCTTATGCACACACACACACCATACATATATATTCACACAGGCCAACCCCAACACGCCACGCAACTCACTCCTCGCTCATGTCGTCACAGCCAATCTGTGTTGCACTCAAGGTTGTCCCCTCTGTGTCGCTGTTGGTTGGACCCGTCGTTGCCTTGGCCCCGTTGCACGCCAGGCAACGACGGGCCCAGGCAACAACGACACAGAGGGGACAACCTTGGGTGCAACACGGATTGGCTATGACGAGACGAGCGAGGAGTGAGTTGCGTGGCATGTTGGGGTTGGTCTGTGGGGCTATATGTGTATGGTGTGTGTGTGTGTAAGGATCTATCGAATGTAACCGAACCTGGACGGCAGGACGAGCTGCTCTCTCTCTCTAATATTATCACCTCCTTCTCCACTACCTACCCTACCTCCTCCCTCCTCCTTCCTCAGATCTGATCCAGCTACTAGAGGTACGTTACAGACTGCTTGTTCGCATTCAACGGCCAGGATGCCACCCTGCCACACTCAACGCCCCTGGAGACGACGGCAGTTTCGCAATACAGAAATACCAACAGGATACATCAATCTGTTTTTAATTGGTTTGACAAACGCAATGTTTTTTGGTCATAACATGGGAGGGGGGGAGCCAGCCAGCCACCCCCTGTGTTGAAGTGGGCTTCTCAGATGCATAAGTAAGGTGTTGGCCTAGGGCCTGAATCATATTGACGCCAAGATGGTCCAAATCTGGGTGGAACCTCGGTCCGAAAATCTGTTGATAGTCGCCGGTGAACGACAGCCCCTGGAGCGCGGCAACTTGGATTGTTGGCCCTGGAAAGAAGACCGATCGTCGCGCTGGTTCTTGGAGGCTGAGAGGTAGAGATTATTATTCTTGGAGGGTGAGGAGCAGCACTAGAGCTACCAATGTTAGCACTAATCTTGACTCATGTATCTGCATATTTAGTTTTGTTATGCATGTAATTTAGATGGCCGTGAGGGCTTACCAGAAAACTTGTAGCCACTATGGGTAATCAAGGGAGTGTCTCTGGCAAATCTATTTTGTTCCTCTTCCTTGGTACATGTGTGCGTTTGTGTGTGTTTCTGAGTTTCTCCATAGTGTGTCTTCTTGAGAGAAGAAGAGAGTTGTGTGAGGCAGCAGGGAACGAAGAAGATGGGTTGTGAGAGGCAGCTCCAACATCGAGAAACACAAAGGTGGTTCGATTAGAATTCAAATTGAAGCATTGATTCCCTGAAACTCAAATTGATCCATGATCTACTTACAACGTGACTCCACGCATATACGTAAACAGAAGAAAAAACACCATACCATTGTGACTGTGTCTAGTTCTTAGTCCTAATAGGACCATTTTATTGGAGAGAAACAAAGTTGATGCATATTAGAGTCGTGTTTGGAGGGGAATAAGGGATTATGCACACAAAGTTACTGCTCCCTCAATTTTTTTTCTCAGAAAGAATTAAGCTAGAGATCCTTTTTCTTAGTAATTCAAGGATTGCTCACTACTCCTGCCGTGTGGTTGTGATGAACTAGGTGATACCCCACGCGTTGCTGCGGGAACTTGTTGTGATTTTTCTTACCGGTATACAGCAAAAAGATTGAACAATGTCGTGGTATATTCTCATGCCAAACTACCTAAAGAGACAATGTATTAAAGTTTGACGACGCAAGGAGAAGAAAGCATAAAACAGTGGGTACATTGCGAAAGCTTCTGAACTTGTCCATACCATTCACTTTTCTATTGAGCATACAAACAAATACCCTATGAAATTCATCATTTGATTTAGGGTCCCTTCTACTTACAATGAATGGCGATACAGTCAAGAAGGTCTTCGACTTGTCACTCCCCAGAACAACAACAAATGTGAAATGACTAAAAATATATGAACTTAGTTACGGAGCAAAGTCACGCTCAAACACCATGAGGAAACCATATGTATGCCATCTTGAGAAAACCCCAAAATAGCATGTTTTGACTACAATCTCCAACAAAATAGTTGATACACTGTTATTGAATGTCATAAATTCCGATGAGAGAAACATGTGTACTTTTATACATGAGAAGATGGCAACAGGGTCAGTCAGAAGTTATTAGTTGCTTCAGTGTAATTTTTATTAAAGGTATATGCTACTGCGATACTTTTTGTCAGATATAGAAATTAAACTTAATGCAATAGTTTTTGGATGCAGATTCTGCAATCATGATAGAAAAAAAACATGTTGTTTGCATACTTCTCCCAAATATCTCTAAAGTGAATAATTTTATTAACATCAACTGAAACATTGATGTTAATAAAAAATAACATCATAACCTGGGATTACTTGGTCCGGTGACTTGAGAATCAATAATGTAAAAATCTTATAATAACCAATCTTACATCAAATAAATTGACGACCCTAGACTGTTGAATGCCAATGCCTTTTTTTCTTTTCTTGTTGAATCCAGAAGAGATCAAGATGTACACGCCCTTAAACAAATGCAAAATCTGATACTCATGTGAGCCATGTGCTGGATCCCCTATTGTAATGCCATGGCTTTTGGATGACCTGCAATATGTCAATATGGTTTAAAACCTACAATACTTTGGATAACCTGCTATGAAGATAAACATGGTTTAAACCATGCACTTTTTTCCGTGTCCAAAATCCCACGGCGAAAATTCTTAACACATGTTCTTCAGAAAAAACAATTATGGATATCACACCTTCTCAAATTGCATCTTTTTGCGGGTACTCTCAAATTGCATATGATCACGATTTTACTACACTACACAAAATTTGAAGAAGATTGGCAGGGGATCATTGCAGCTCCTTGCCCGTCCATTCTGGTGAGGTTAGATGCGGAGTCATAGCCGTTGGGTAGCGAAGATCTGAAGGCATCCGCCGATTCATAGAAGAGAGGGAAAGATGAAGTGCAGACCAAGAACATCAATCAGACAAAGATAAAAGCGGAAATATTTTCAGTCATGGCAAACGATGGCGTTTACCTTGTGATGATGTGGCCCCGATCCACTTGATCTCAATTATAGCGGAACGCGTAGCTGGTGCCCGCCGTGGAAGAGATATATAGGAGGGGGGGGGGGGGGAAGCACCCCTATGTGTACCTTCCTCGCCTCCTTTTGCATAATCTGGACGTCACATGTTTGACGGCGTGGCCACCAATGTCGCTCATGCCCTCCTCCAGCCCCTGAACATGCCCTATCCCAACGCGGCCACACACCGCCGCTACGTACCTCCATCGGAGTCCTCTGAATCAAGGAGTTGCCAAACACGGCCAGGTAGGAGATGAGGGCGACGTCGCTGGCGATGGCTGCACGGCGGAGGCAGCGTCTCCCACAGACCGCTAACTAGTCCTAGAATACTTATTGTTGGAAGAACAACCCTATCTATTACTACTCCATTTATTTGAAGGAGAAGAAGAAATGACAACAGTATATAGATGGAGAGATTGATGGGAAATCAATCGACCGGGGTGTTAATTAGCGCTCGCGCTGGTTCAATTCGAGTGACCGAACGCCAAGGAGTTATTAAATGCTAATTAGGGAGATGATAAATGTGTGGGGTCGTGGCAGTCGCCAATGAAAGGAAAGGGTGGAACGATGGACCTACCTATGGGCTTGCGATGGCCTTTTAGTGTCCAGTTAAGCGTACGTGTAAAGCCCAAGCAAAAACATCAAGGCCGAGGCTTACCAGCGAGCGCTAAGGTGTCTGATAAAAAAAGCTAAACAGCGAGCGGTAAGGCTGACAACGAAACGGTATCTTCACTTAGCGGTGGCAGCTCTGAGTAATTTGCTCAACCATTGATCAGACGGCTGCACACTTCTCAGCTTTACTGAATCAACGACTATAATAATTGGGAGTGACGTAGCTTCATAAGAAGGCAGGAAAATCACCCAGTTGGGTGCCCTATTTAGATATAGAAGATAAATTAACTAATCTGCATCCCACGCTAACCACCGACCGAATCAGTCGAGCTGAGTGTGACAAGAATTCAATCAACTATTTCGTACAATGAACGTGCACTTTCATGTAGTAATATTCTCCGAACGAATGATTGGAACCACTCCTTAGGTGCATAATGGGTGGGGTCACCCCAATTGCACTATTTATTTGAAGCTAGCAGCAGCAATAATACATGGTTTGTTCTTGGATGAAACACAACACTTACACGATACATTTAATTAATTATGTGTGGTACAATTAGTTGCATCACTGAACAAAGTACCTCCATCAACTTTTACTCGAGGAAGGGGTAGTCGGCGTAGCCGACGACGGGGTCGGAGATGTAGAAAGTCATTCTATCGTACTTGTTCAGCTCTGCACCGATCTCGAACCTCTTTGGCAGGTCCGGGTTCGCCAAGAACGACCGCCCGAAGGAGACCAAATCAGTGTACCCCTCGGCAACCACCTTGCCCCCTTCCTCGCGGTCGTACCCACCATTGGCCATAAATGTACCTTTGAACGCCTCCCTGTATGGCAGCAAGCGCTTCGGGACCACCCGCCGTCCATCGACGATGGCCATCCTCGGCTCGACCATGTGGAGATAGAGGATGTTGTAGTCATTGAGCTTGGTGGACATGTGGAGCGCGAGGGCATGCGGGTCGGAGTCGTGGCAATCCATGTAGTCGGTGAAGGGGGAGAGGCGGATGCCCACACGGTGGCCACCGACCTCCTTCACGACGGCATCCACCACCTCGAGAGCAAAGCGGCTCCGGTTCTCGATGCTGCCACCATACTTGTCGGTGCGGTCATTCGCACTGTCCTTGAGGAACTGCTCGATGAGGTACCCATTGGCCCCGTGGATCTCCACACCGTCAAAACCTGCCACGCCATTGACATCAGATCGAGCAATACATGTATACACCGGAAATTATTTTTGAGAAGGAGAAGTTTGACTAATCATTTTTAAGAAAATCATGCATATCAACAGCGTACCGGCGTTGATGGCGTTTCTAGCTGCCTTCCTGAAGTCGTCGACGATGGCCGGTATCTCCTCCACCTTGAGCCTCCTCGGCGGCGCGAACTCCTCCAGCCTCCCGTCATAGCTCATCTGCGGGCCCACCCCCTTGTCCGTGCACGACAGCGGCGCGGCACCACCGGGCTGGTACTCATAGGTGGACACGCGGCCGACGTGCCAGATCTGGCAGAAGATGAGAGCGCCCTTGGCATGCACTGCATCGACGATGGGCTTCCATGCCTCGACATGCTCCGCCGTCCACACGCCCGGTGTATCGCGGTACCCCTGCGCCGTGTCGGAGACGCCGGTGGCCTCGGTGATGAGAAGCCCGCCGACGGTGGCGCGCTGGGAGTAGTACACGGCGGCGTGCGGCTGCGGCACATTGCCGTAGGAGCGCTGGCGGGTGAGCGGGGCCAGGACGATCCGGTGGGCAAGGTCGAGCTGGCCCATCTTGTACGGCGTCAGGAGAGGGGTAGGCTCCATTGTTGAAGAGCAAAAAAAATGGCAGCAGGAGGCAGCTAGCTTATGCGATCTGAAGAACGAGGAAGAAGAAGATACTCAGTGAGTGTAGTGGAGCCGATGGGCCTGGACATCCATTTTATAGACATTTTTTTCTCGCATGCAATGACGTGATATGATATGTACTACTCCATATGATATGGTTATACTGACATTATTGCTAATATTAAAGTACGTGAGGAACATGGCAGGCAACCGGCTGCCGCTTTAGCCGCCTGGATCGATCAGTCACATACATCATAGGTGAGCTAAGCAGCATGGAACAGAGAGGCATCCATCCTAGTAGTATATTCTACTAATTCTCTGCCACCGACGATGCAACAATTTCAGTGATCACATGTCACAGGCTCACAGCGACGCATCAAGGTCTGTGCTTTTTGACTCTTGCTAAAGAGACAGCGGCAATGAATCATAAGTGCTCCTCTATCGCCCCATGGCTTTCTCTGCTTTGGGACGATGATGTCTACGGTTGCCAATGAAAACTAAATTATTTTTGCGATCCTGTTTCTAATAAGGAACCTCAGTCAGCGCTTCGGCCACTACAGAAAAATTATAAATTGCCTAGATTTCTTTGGCATAAGTCGAATGTAATTTATCGAATACTCGGCTTACATTAAGCCTACTACAATTCAGAATGTACACAGCAAACGTATGACTCTTGGCTTAGACAACTAGACAACGAGTACACGAAAAAAAACTCTCTGGCGTTCGCTTTGCGAACTAGAGGATCTCAATTCTGGCAATCCATAATCCAGATGCTTCCGGTGCTCCGAATTGGATCGTCCATCACAGTGGGCGCGGGGACAAATACCCTTTTTTGGTTGGACAGCTGGTTGGGCCAACGGCCACTATATGCACACTCCCACACATAACTGTAGAAGCTGCCCTCATGAATCTCGATTACCTACTCTTTCGTCTGATGCCCTGTAGAAAGGGGCCAATCGGAAGAACTTAGATTGTGTGGCCCTACACACGCCTACCTTAGACCAGGATGACATGGGTTGTCACCTGGAACCAAATGGTCTCTTCTCCTCTCAGTTCATCTATAGATCCCTGGTGGCTACTCCGGGACCAGAGGAACTGAATCTCCTCGGGAATTAGTCCGTGGCCGCCTCCCCTCGGGGATTGAGGTACGCAAGCGTAATGGCCTTAACGATGGTCAGTGCCCTTTGTGTGAGGTTCCAGAAGATTCGAATCACATCTTCTTCACTTTCCCCTCGGCTCGGTTTCTTTGAAGTTGCCTTCGCGAGGTGGTGGGTGGCAGGTGGTGCCATGACAACCCCCCAGACTTGTTTTGGGAGGTTCAAACCCACCAACCTTCCATTCGTCCAACCCTTTTGGTGGTAGTTGGGGTGCTATCATGGACATTATGGACTGTGTGTAATAAGCTTGTGATTGAACATGTGATCGCACTTCACGCACGACTAATGCTATTTATAAATTGTGTGGATTTCTGCAGCTATGGCGGGCGCTTAGCAAGAGGCACGCTCGGCAGGCCATCGGCGAGATCTCCTTGGACCTTCACGCCATCGTCTCGCGTCTTGTGCCGCCACACCCTTCACCGCCCCTCCACCGCCTCGCGAGCCGGATTAGCTACCTAGATTTATTGTATGCTCGCTCTCACTACTTGAACTCCTCTCTGTATGAACTTTGCTGTTGGTTCTTGACATGTAATGAACCTTAAAGAAATGATCGGACGGTGGATGCATGCACTGGATACCCCGTGCATGGTAGAAAAAGCACAAGTAAGAGAATTTCTTGTTAGAAGAAAGCAATTGAACATTCGGTAGGATGAGTTCAAATAGTGCCAACTTGGAGATTTCATCAACCTGGCAGCTTGGCGTCGGCCAGGCCAGTCTGCCACATGTGTACGGCGACTGAAATAACGAACGACTTACGCTAATTTTCATGCTAGAAACTAACACGCCTAAGATATTGGGAAGGAGGGAGTACTATATGAGGCCAGAGGGGAGACTGCCAGGGGTGGTGCGAGAGGGCGTGTGTGGAGCCCTGGGTAGGAGAGTAGGGGAGGTGGATGAGTCGGTCCGGTGGATGGAGCAGTGGCGGATGGCGCCGAGCAGATACGGTGGACGTCGGAGCTGAGGCGTCCGGAAGCCGAGCCACACGACCATGGGTAGCCGAGAATAGCCGGGAGCCGGGGGAAGAAGGCGATGACACATGCTTCTTCGTCGGGAACATCTCTTGGAGAGAAGATAGAGACAGGTTTACAGGGGTAATTTTGAGATAGCCAAAAAACTGACAAGGTACTGACAGTTTGACTCACAGAATTTCTTTTACACGTGTCGGCAATACTATTTTGGCAAATTGGCTACTACTAATATTTTGGCATGTTTGGTTTTCACCAGTGATATTTTGGCTATTCAGTACTATTTCCGTACGAATGCAATTATGCAAATGATAACAGAAATGTTATAATTACTATTCAAAATCATAAGGCAAATAAGTACTTTAAAATACAAATATAATAAGACACCATGTATACTGTGATTAAAGAATAATTGCTGGGGTAAACTTCGCTGATTAATAAATTTGCAAAATGTGCATTTTGAAATAGAAGGCGCAAATTGGTTACAATATATGTGTTGGTCCCATCAATAAACCCTCTAAAACTCAAAAGGTTACGGAGTTTAAACTGGTCTTAATTCATTTGTAGTAGTACGTCAATATTTTTTTCAAAATGGCAGTTAGAGATGCTTAGTTAATGAGGGAAAACCGAACGAATTGCCAAGTTAGTTAGGGATAACCAGGCGAAAACCATGACAACCGCTGAGCGGCACACATAAGAAACCCCACGCAAACCACTTTAAAGAGGGCCTCGACGAGACAGCACGCATGCGTCATCGTCATCATTCCTCTCCTAGAGGCGTCATCGCCGTCCCTACACTCTGAGCAAACGACTCCAACTTCGACGTAGGCGATCATCAACTCAATGCACACTATATAGCGGGCGCGTGAAGCTGCATGAAGATCTGTGACAAAAGTCAGCCACCTGCAGCCAAATAGCGCAGCTCCGACTCGGAAGGAGAATTCCAACGGACAAAACCAGGCACGGTTGACACCACGGAAGATCGCCGAATGGCCACCCGCAACCAGTCATCGTATACCACAGGGGCCCGCAGCCGCAGCTTCGACTCCACAACAACATACAAACCGAGGCATTACCACGGACACGCCGGAGAACAGCCGACTACGGCAACCATTGCCGCGTCGCCAACATCTCTCATACAATCATTGTCACCACAGATGTATGAACGCCACACCCGCCGCAAACTACCAGTCCCGCTTGTCGATGCCGAGCACCATGACGAAGCCCCCAAGAGGGAAAACGACACATCAAAGTGTCGCCATCGTTCGATCACAAGATCAAGGGTTTCGCCTCGAGAGGCCACGATGGGCGGATCTGTGTAGGAGGGGCGTGGTAACAAAGCAACAATGCCTCCAAGAAGGTCATGACGACCACAACCGCCGCCAACGCTGGTCAAGGCACAAGGCCGAGACAGGGTCTTCACCCAAGCTCCGATAGTACCTCGGCCACACATCATCCCGCAACGACGCCGACAAGCCCACCAACCGCCACCACCATCGAAACCGTCCGTCGATGAAGAGGCACCAAGACCGCCGCAGCCAACCGCACCTTGCAAAGACTGCCGACGGTCATCCTCCCACACCAGGGCCCGCCATCCACCGCTGCCACCACCGCCGAACATGCCATTTTTTATGTCTACAGAAAGCGCTGGCCTATTACAAAAGTTTCACATTACATAAAAGACTATGGTTGTTATTAAATTAACAGCATATATGCTTATACATAAAAATGGTTAACAACACTTACGTAAACCACAACAAATTATACAATCAAAATATATTAGCTTTGTGCTGTCAAGAAATGTTAAGGTCAACATTTTTATAACAAGGAAAATGATTTACTACTCTTCATTAGCCTCCCTGTCAAACTCTCTTATGTCTCATCCTTTATGATTCATATGTAAAAGTACCTACATCTAAGGTATCACTTTTATTTTCAATATTGAACGTACCATAAAGCTATGTTGGATTGGTACTGACCTAATAACTACCTAAGCAGAGTACACATTTCTAATTTTCATCCCTCATTTGTCCATTGGCTCATGCTTTCACTACTAGGGAAAAGCCTAGCAGCAGCGCGGGTTTTAGGCCTATCAGTAGCGCGGGCAGGAGCGCTACTAGTACGGCGCTACAATTAAAGGTTAGCAGTAGCGTTGGTTAACCCACGCTACTGCTACACCGACTTAGTAGCAGTGCTTTCTCCACACAGCGCTACTGGTAATTACTAGTAGCGCTTCTCCCAGCCCGCTCTACTACTATTATTCCGTATTTTATTTCTTTTTTATTTCATGTTTTATTCATACACCTCTATACAAGTTTCCATACCGCAGCAATTTAGAGATTGTTTTTACATCATAATGAGTTATTACATCACTGGGTGAAAGAACCGTGGACTAGTTTCAAGTGGATGGACATCCACTAATCCGCGGTTCTTTCACGCAATGATATAATAAATATCATCATCATCATCATCATATCATTAACAACTTATCATCATAATACATCATTGTCATATAACACCTCCTCATGATCATCGTTTTCATCGATGAGACATCACATAGCAAATTGGTCACTAGTCATAATCATAACTACTCCTCATCATCAACTCTAACACATTGTACCACATAAACATATTGTACCTCATAGGACCTACTACATTCTCTTAGGACCTACTATATTCTCTAAAGTAAAATAGTAAAAAACAAGATAGCCCCTGGCTCTCCATTCTCTTATGACAACATATGTAATTCCCTTTGTCCATCGGTATGTTACTTGCTCGAGATTCGATCGTCGGTATCTTCATACCTAGTTCAATCTCGTTACCGGCAAGTCTCTTTACTCGTTCCGTAATACATCATCCTGCAACGAACTCATTATTCACTTTGCTTGCAAGGCTTCTTATGATGTGTATTACCGAGAGGGCTCAGAGATACCTCTCCGATACTCAGCGTGACAAATCATAATCTCGGTCTATGCCAACTCAACAAACACCTTCGGAGATACCTGTAGAGCATCTTTATAATCATCCATTTTCGTTGTGACGTTTGATAGCACACAAGGCATTCCTCTGGTATCCGGGAGTTGCATAATCTCATAGTCGAAGGAATATGTATTTGACATGAAGAAAGCAATAGCAATAAAACTGAACGATCAATATGCTAAGCTAACGGATGGGTCTTGTCCATCACATCAGTCTCCTAATGATATGATCCCGTTATCAAATTACAACTCATGTTCATGGTTAGGAAACCTTAACCATCTTTGATCAACGAGCTAGTCAAGTAGAGGCTTAGTAGGGACACAGTGTTTGTCTATGTACTCACACATGTATTTAGGTTTCCGATCAATACAATTCTAGCATGAATAATAAACATTTATAATGAATAAGGAAATATAAAATAACAACTTTATTATTGCCTCCAGGACATATTTCCTTCAAGATCACGAGATGCTGGACGGTGGCGAGCAGCAGTACAAGTTGTAGCCCCAAGCGCCGCGGCACTGCAGCGTGGCCAACTCCAACCTGAGCAGCACCATACCGAGCGCCGCAGCCCCGCCTCGTGCCGCTGTGCCGAGCGGTCGTGCGCAAGCTCTTGGCTGCGGGCGTGCGCGAGCCCTTTGGTACTAGTGCTGGTCCTGGTGGCGCTCGCATCGGGATAGAGAAGGAGCGGTGGCGGTGCACTGCAGCATGGCCAACTCCAACCTGAGCAGCACCAGAGCGGCGCCGGCGCCTGTAGCCATGGCTACCATCTCTGGATCCCCTGGAACTCCTCGTGCGCCACAAAACTCCTCCAGTGCGGCGGCCAGCATGGTGAAGGTGCTGCTCCAGAGCTTTCCTGTGATCAGCACGGCGGAGGCGCTGCGGGACGGGCTACGGCTGCGCGTGCGGGAACGATATGCGATAGCGGAGATCGAGGTAGGGCCCAGACTCGGGTCATGGGGTGGCTGTTTGGTGGGACCAGAGTGGACACAGCGGGCGACGAGATCGTTCGTTTCTGTCCGTTCGAGATGAGTATTATGTGCAGGTTTGCATCTTGACGTATCACGAACGCATACCAGGCGGACAACTTGTCCGTTTGGGTACTCCCGTTGGGATAAGTTTTGTATGCGGATGATCCAAACAGACAAAATGGGTCTAGCATTGGAGTTGGCCTAAGAGCAACTCCAATGCGCCGACCCAAACGGATGCGTGCTTTGTCCATTTTTTGTCCGTTTGGGTCGGTCGCCTACTTGCCGTCCACCCCCTTTTGCATTTGGGTTAGCCATGCGCCCAACATGCCAACCCATTTTCGCCTTGGCGGCCGGCCTATCGTAGGTTTTCAAACATAATTCAAACAAAATACAACATTTTACATAGTTTCACAACCTAACGAATATATCATAGTTCACACTCCAAATAAATATATTATAGTGTACAAGCCAAAAAAATTTGTCTCAAATACATTTTAAGAAAGATACATCTATTGGTTGCCAACATGAGCCCACATATACTCAACCAAATAATTTTGCAGCTGAATGTGAGATTCCCAATCACACATTTGATGATGAAATTGGGTGAACTATGCAAACGTTGCCACTCCTCCATGCTCAGGCACAATATTGTCACTCTGAAATTGAAATCCTTGGTCATAGTCCAAGCGCTCATCCTCTATGATCATATTGTGCATGATCACACAAGCAGTCATCACCGCCCACAACTTCTTGGTGCTCCAAGTTCTAGCAGGATACCGAACGAGGCCTCATCGAGATTGCAGTACACCAAATGGTCGCTCTCTCGGTTGCGACTGAAAGCCGGAGTGTACCCCTGGATCGAGCCCCGGAACAACGCCACTACCTACTAAGGTGGTCATGGACGACGAGCACATCAGCCACCATCTCCTCATCGTCGAATGAGGAATCATCCGAGTCGCAAATGAAATTTGGGGAAAAAGAACTCATCGGCGGAGTCCATTTGTACCTTGCGGGCGAACTGTTGAACAGCTTGCGGGCGTCGTCGAAGAAGCAAGCCGGTGAAGAGCCGCGGGCCTCCCCTGGACCAGGTAGCTGGCCTGGGGATGTTCGGCGAGCATGGCGGAGTCGTCGAAGGAGCTGGCCGGGGGCGAAGTGGTGCTGGCGGCGATGTCGGGGGAAGCTGCGGTGTCCCGGCGGTGAGGCGGTGGTGGCGGCGATGTTGGAAGGTGGCGTGCTGCAGGGGGTGTATATGGGTGCGAACGGCTGGCGAGGCCACCGGAACTGGGCGACGGCGGCGATGGGGTGGGCGGCCGGGTGCTTGTTGTCGATGGAAGGAAGAGAATGGTATATGTGCCACCAACTGGCGGGCCAAGGCAAGGAGTAGGCGGGCCTCGCGCGCATCAGCCTCGTGTCTGTGCCGGCGCAAATGAGGCCCAAATTTGGGCGAGGAATGGATCGTGCGGCTGACGAAAAGCGGACACACGTCTGTTTGTGTAGGTGCATTGGGCCGACTTTTCTGTCCGTTTTGACCCAAACGGACACGCGCGGATGAAATGGATCGACGCGTTGGAGTTGCTTTAAGCGACGCCAAATGGACGTCTGTTTTGTCTTGATTCTGTCCGTTTGGATCGGCAAAACGGACGTCCATGTTTGGTTTTGGCTGTCCGCTGGTCGGTGCACCCAACTAGCGGTCGCATCCCAAAATTTATGTCTTTTTTAGACTTAAAAAACAAAAAAAAGCATTGCAAAATTGTCTAAAACGGTAATATATTACAATAACTTGATTAAAAAGTATACGTTAGTCACGGCCACACATAGAACTTAAGTTGAAATTAAAAAACATAAAAAAAGGTAGATCTGCCACTCGCCGTTGTCATGGCCGCCGATGTCATGGCCGTCTTCAGGCACCATCGTCCTCATCGTCCCTGGTCAGGTCGATGTAGGGAAGCGACATCCAGAGGTGGGGCGGCTGCCCCCAAAATGAGGCGGGCGCAGCTTGTGTAGGCTATGGAGGTGGTAGCCCCCAAAATGGGGCGGACGCGGCTTGTGTAGGTTGCGGTGGTGGTGGTGACCACGGCGCCTACGCCCCCTGCGGTGCTGGTGGCGGTAGCGACGGTGTGTTGCATGCCACCGTGATCATCCATGACCACGACTGCCATACGGCGCCGGGTTCCACACCGGGATGGGCAACCGGTCCTCCTATCACCTCCTCCTTCACCTCCTGCTTCACGTCCAGCTCTGGGGCCTAGACATCTCTGGCGGTCGAGAGCCATCATCTCCTCCAACCCCTCCCGTTGCTTCTCCTTGATGTGCTTGAAATCCCTCTCAGAGTCATTCATCACGGCCTGCACCAGCCGATCCTCCTTCTCGGCTATCATGGTGGATGGTGGCAGTGGTGGCGGAGACGGGGAGGGAGAGGGCGTCGATGTCAGGCAGCGCACCTGCATGCTGCCGCACGCACTCTAGGTGGGCTCTGTGCGCGCACGCGCGCAGTGGGCTACGAGCATGGCCGGCAAAGAACGTTTGCCGGTGCATGTCGTGCTCGTCCTGGAACCATGTGTCCCAGAGGAACGAGTCGACATCATAGCACCGGTCGGTGAGGAACTGGTGCGGGATCCGTGCGCGCCGGCGGGTAATCTCCTGGAGGCAGGCGCGGCCCCTCACCGAGACGGTGAGAATGGGCACCCAATCTGGGCTCAGATGCCACCCATTGGGGAGGTGGGCATCGGACCACGGCAACGCTAGTACCAGTGGCAGATGTCGGCCTTCACGTACGGCCGGTAGTGTAGCCCGGCCGTCGGAGATGAGATCGAGAACACGGCCGGCGAGGTGGAGTGGGTGGTCGTGCTTCTAGACGAGGCGGACGACGACCCCGCCTCATGGTCGTGCTTGGCCTTCTTGCTGGGCACCCACTTCCAGAAGCCCATGCAGACGGGTGGCAAGGAGCGAGGAGAGCGGCGGCGCTAGGCTAGGGTTTGCTATCAGGGAGGGGGGAGCAATGGCGTTGTGTGGACACGGTGGGGAAGTGGATAGGCCAGTTCACAACTTCACCATAAAAAGGACACAGCCGGGGGCGGCTGGATGGCTGACGTGCGGGCCCGCCCACGCGTGCGGATTAAATGGGAACGGTGAAATATAGGTTGACAGCCGACAGGTGGGCCCGAGACAGACGCCGAGAGGACGCGTGCGCGCCCGTTCGCTGTCCGTCTGGCCGCAAAGTCGTGCCAAATTTGCTCCCGGTCTGGTCGAGCCGGACATGGAACCGACAGATTTTACGGACGGGACCGCGCGTTGGGCTGCCGCAGCTGCCCGTTTCGACCCAAACGGTCACCGTTGGACCATTTCGTGTCGTGCGTTCAACTTGCCCAAGCGAAGGACATAAGAAATTCCCGCAGACGGACACCCTCCCGTAGTACCTGGCATGCAGATGGCCGAGGAGGTCAAACATGCATGCGGCCCCACCCTGCTGACTGAAATTGTAACGTCCGGCTACCGAGAGCCGATCGATCGAAGATCAGACGTAAACCCTGCTGCTGCTGCTGGCGCCCCCCAGCCCCCGCGTCTCTTGTCAGCTCCTTCCCCTCTCTCCAACACTCCGGATCTCGCCGCCGTAATCCTCCAATTCGCGGCGTGCTTGCTGCGCCGCCGGCCCTCCCCCTCCGTCTCCGGCTTGGAGCGCCACGTCCCTCATCCTTCCTGGCCCCTCCTCGAAGCCGCGTTCCCCTGGTAAGGAAAATCACGCAGCCGGGCTCTCTGTCTGATACGTGCAGCAGATCTGGTTATGTGCTAGGTTTCTGCACGGCTCTGTCTTATCTTTTTTCACACAGCCGGGGTAATAAAATTACGGTGTTGAAATCAATCCATCGAAAACATAAATATCTAAATGAGTATATAAATAATATGTTAATTCAAATCAAATGAAATTGGTGGCTGGCTGCACTTAAGAAATAGTCGTGCTAATATGTGCTAATATTACACATTTAGTAATGACTACACACAAGCGTAGAGGCCACAATTTATTCTAAAGGCATTAGTTTAATTTAGCGATTGAAACATCCATTATCCAATCTGTAAATACAAACTGTGACTTTGTTTTTGTTTTTGTTTGGAATTTTCTTTTTAGACATAACAATGCATGCAAGCACAACACTAAATTAGAAATTGTTCTTCTGAAATTAATATGGCATGTGACTATGCCGGCAGAATAGATGACCATTTAAACGAATACCAATATAAGTGAGTTGCCTAGACTGTATTCTATCATCTGCCTTGAACTGCGGTGCAAATAGCCTCTCCAAATATCCTGAAACAAATCATCACCAATAAACTTTAGAGCCATGATAAAATCATATTTTAAGTTATTACTGTTGAAACTACTACTCGTATCCAAATAATAAATTAATCAGCTTTAGCCCAAAAAGTGATATTCGAACCAATTACAGAGCAAAATCAAATATGGGTGCTTCTTGTCATGCAGATAATATTGCAAGAAACTACTGTGTATTACTGGTAAAATCCAGTAGCTTACTCAATCAAGTGTTTGCCACTACTTTTCATCAGTTTTGATTAATCAAACATTACAGCGTACAAACCTGACATCAAGAAATAATTCAAATCTCAAGCAAATCTGCTTCACTCTCTCAGTCTTGTACAGACTTCCGAGTAATAGAATAGAACAAACTTGGACAAAAAAGAAGGATGCACTTACATAATTTGATGTAGCAGCTTCTATAGAGCAGACGATATGGGAAAACAGGAAGAACTTGAAGGAAAAAAATTCAAGTAAGATGCAAGTAACAACAGAAAAGAATTCATAACCTCAAGAAAATTTATGTCACTCACTCAATACCAACTCCTCCGTAAAGACTTCCGATGAACATAATAGAACAAACACCTGTGTTTTGCCACGGAACAATGGCTAGTTGCTAGAATTACTATTTTTCCCTTTCCTTTCCTTCTCCACTAATAATAAAGTGAAACTTCTTATAAAGCCAAATTGCATAATGTGGCTTTTGGAAGGAAAAAATGCACTACAACATGAAGTGATGTTTGACACACAACCTGGCAAACAAATAAAGATTAATTTGGTCAGAACTAAGGTCAAATTCTGCCTGACTCGGTAATATTATTCTTCATACACAATTATTCTTTTACTCTAAAGTGTTACAACACAACACTTAAGAAATCACTTACACAACAGCAAAAACCATTCATAGTGATAGCAGAAGACCTTCCCTATTAAATATATGTGCACCATGATCATGCACAAACATGCAGAAGAATGGCTATCAGCTTGAGAAACTTCATGTTGTAGATATTCCCACCACTTTGTTGGATTTGCAAAGATGCATCTATATTTAAAAAGATTACAAATTCAAATTAACACTTGCTGAAATAAAAAGTCATTTTCATAAGATCTAGAAATCCAAGATTTACACAAAGAGAAGTAACATAATTTGATTTATAGGTGAAGAGTCTAGGCATTTTACTGAAGACATTTTGCTGGAACTATGACATTGCATCAGATGATTATACTGTGAGCAAAGTATGTTATGTATACTACTTACAACTGCTTGAACTTTGCGGCCATAGAGAAATGTAAGCAGAGTTAAGCGCAGTTACATGTAAACAGAAATCTTCTCTACACATCATACAGTATTTTCAGATTGCGGGATGGTTACATGAGATTCCCATGAAAGGTCAAGTAGAAGTAGATAATATTAAATAAAATAGCTTCAGTTCGATCTGTTCCACTCTTTTTGCTAACACTTCAAAATTTTGAAGAACCGTGGCTACCTCTTGTAAACCACACTACTGCAAACCCCAAAAGACTACTGCAAACCCCAAAAGAGCTCTTGGTTTTTAAGAAAATAATCTGAATCCAGCATATAATTTGAAGTTGAAAAATATTTTTTTACTGACACAATAGTATTATGTAAATCCATTAAATCTACGTAGTGCAATTATGTTTCTAGTAATGTGCAAGCATGAAATATAATGTTTTCAAAAGTCTATATTAAGGTCAGAAGCTTGCGCTCAGCTATGCAGACGAAGGGCCAGTAAATAGGCACCGGCAAAAACCTGTGATTTGGTGCTGGAACAACACCGCGTTGCAGCGGCAGCGGCGTGGAAGAGCGGCAAGTCCTCTTCGGATGAGGAGGCTCCGGCGTCAGCGCCCTGCGTCCTCACTTGATTAGGCCGCTCACACGTTGTCGGAAGCGGCAGCAGCGGCAAGCATCTGCGCTCAGAATACTTTCCTCATCCATATGCTGATTTACACAATGTCATCATACAAAAACAAATCTTGATGATGCATTATACCAGCAAAACATGGACATAAAGAAAGTTGAATCTTGACCAAACATATACTTAAAAACAAAAACTCAAATCAAATACTACTGAAGTTGCTTGTCTATTACCATGAGAACTAAAATACTTCGCATTATTCAGTTAGTATGTAAACAAAAAGGATTTAATGATATCTTTCTATGAACTAAACCAAACATAATTCCTTTCTAGGGCTGCATCCAGAAAAGTAAAATACATTGCTTGTGGTAGTGGTGGGTGAACAAGCAGGCCATGAACAGATGGATTTTCATTAAATCTTGACACTGAATCCATCACCCCATCTTCTGTGGAGTTCCAAGGGAACTCTGACAACCAAGATTTTATCCCGATTTCCTCACAACCCTGCACTTTAAATCACCTATCAATACAACAACTAGGCCAGGAAGCAAACAACCATGAATTCACCTCTATGCTTGTCATGGATAGGCAGAGAGAGGAACATGTAGAACCAGTAGGCGCCGCCGCACTGCAAGGTCCTCGCGCTGCCCATCGATTGGCCCCTGCTCCTAGCTTCGCATGCTCTTGTTCCCCAACCAAGTCTACATCCCATGTCAGCCCGTCCCCACTCTCGCACGAACGCGACATGTACGCGTTGTATCCCTCATATTTTGGCACGCCTCCCATATTTTGCTAGAGCAGTGTTTGAAAGTCTGCATTCTCAGTGTAAGGGATGGTTGTATTTCATGCTAAGTTTCAGCATGTCCAACTTGTCATGTATTCTTTCTATATCCGCACCCCATCCAACCCACAGTAGGGCCACGTTTGAGTAGTTAATAATACCGGTGATGTTGGGACAGTTATTTATAACAAATTTATGTATCTGCAGATGATCTTGTATGTTTCATATTTCCACGCGCCACCCATTGAATGCTAAGGTAGTGGCCGAGTACTGTGTAGATATAATTCAGTAATTTTAGGGTTGTATGTATGTATGTTAAGTTCTACTATCTTTAATATGCCTTTTATTACTCATATTTTGGAGTTTTCTGCATCTTTCCAGTAAAGAAATATTTTGAGCCATCCATGGTTACAATTCTGGTCATGATGGGGCATGATTATTTACGATAAGCTACCATAACTTTGATTTGGCGCCTAGCGCATTATTTGCTAGGATAGTTTTTAATTCTGTGCAGGGTTCTCTTTGTACCAAAACGTTTCTATATCTACAATTTTTTATTATTTTAAGTACCATTTATTTCCTTTTGGTTACGGCTTTTGAAGGTTATTGTATGGTGACGTGCTCAGCGCTGATTGGTGGATAACATTGGAGTGCTCTGAGGTCAAATATCTTTTTCCTAATCCATCGCTCGGTGTGTCTGTTTGTACTTGCTGAGGTGCTTTGAAATGGAGTGCAACAAGGATGCGGCCCTTGTTGCAAAGGAGGCTGCGGAGAGGAAGTTTGAAACTATGACTACCATCTTCAACCATGCTGCTTCCATGGCAAGCAAAAGGAAGCGGAATGTAGGATCAGAAACATCCGCAGTGCACCATAACCTCCATATGCCGTTCCAAGAAAACGAGGCATCAATGCCGCAAACTGAGAATGTTCATGCAGTACAAGCTGAGAATCAAGATGCAAGCAGTGCTAGAAAGTTTGAACATGTTAATGTTGGGCACAATGTGAAAGTGCAACCTCCTACCAAAATTAGCCTGGCCAAGTCCATTGATAAGGATGAAATGAGGAAACTTTTGATTAAAAGAGCGAAGAGCTGTTTGACCGAGAAGCTGAGGGAGATTAGAAGTAACAAGAATGGTTCTGGTAATAACACAGATGCTGAAAAAGAAGATGATCACCCATCCACCTATATTGTTCCTGATCCTCATTTTCATGATTTTGATAAGGATCGTACCGAGGAATCTTTCCAGAGTGGTCAAGTTTGGGCTTCATATGGTGATAAAGATGGCATGCCTCACTGTTATGTGCTCATTAAGAAACGTCTGTCCTTATCACCATTTAAGCTCGGAATAAATTTTCTCCACGGCGCAAGGACGAGCAATGAATTTGGATCTTTCAATTGGGTTTCTTCTGATTTAAGAAAGACATGTGGTGATTTCAGGATTGGCATGTATGAAACCAGCACTGCACTGGACACATTCTCTCACCAGATTACATGGGATAAAGGTCCTCGTGGGATAATCAGCATTTATCCGCAGAAAGGCGACATATGGGCCGTGTACCGAAACTGGTCACCTGATTGGAATGGAAATACTCCTGATAATGTGATGCAACTCTATGATCTGGTTGAGGTTCTGGATGATTATGATGCTGAGCACGGCATTTCTGTCGCCGCATTGATCAAGGTTGCTGGATTCAGAACGGTTTTTCGACGCTGCCCGGATGGGTATGCCATCAAGAGGATTATGAAAGAAGAGATGCTTCGGTTTTCACACCAGGTTCCTTTTTACAGGATGACAGGGGAAGAAGCTCCAGATGTGCCCTTGGGTTGCTATGAGGTAGATCCAGCTGCTCTTTCTAAAGAGCTCCTTAGGAGATGACAGAGGCAGTGGAGGAGGGTAACAAGATACCAGGGGAAGAAGCTCTTTAGTGCCCCCAAAGATGGTTGTGAGCTACTCCGAGCTGCTACCTCTGATCAACTTCAAAGGAAAACTGAAACAGTGGAGAAAGGCAATGCTGATGAAAACATTAATTGATGCTGATCATTAGATGCCTTCTATGTTTCTTGACCTGCCATCTGTACTGACTATTTGTTGGCATGTTGTACCTTGTATGTTTTCCTAGCTTTTATTTCTCTTGAACGGAATTTTGTTGTGATTGAACTAGTATATATGGGGCTAGCCATTCTGTGTTGTAATTGGGTAGCATGGACATGAATTTGTTGTGATGACTATGCCTTTTCAGTAGCTAGCTCTACTTATTACAGGTGGAGAACCAAAGTTAAGTTTGTGCGAGCTTCTCTGTGAATGATATTCTACTATGCACGGGATATCTTGTGCATGTATCTACCATCCGTTGTTACTTTGAGGTTCATGCCACGCTTTCTAGGTTGTGACAAAAATTGTTTTGTTTTTTAGTGTTACATATTTCATTGTGGTATTTTTTTTCTCATTCCAACGTGTATATCATAAGGTTTCATTATGTACAAACAAATAAGAGCACTTGTTTATGGTCGGATTTGCTGGTATATATAGAATGAAACATTACAATACACTTTGAAACATTGTAAAAAATGCAACATTATGTAAGTACCCAAAGATGAACCTCATAAGATGATGTCCGCGGTTGACTGTGGGCTTTTTCTGGCTAGACGCTCCCGCCAATTCATGAAGGGGTGGAGTGCTAACCTTGGCAGAGATCTCAAGGTCCGCAAGGCTGGCCTGCTCTTCGAGATTCAGCTCCTGGATCTTAAGGCCAACGGGGTAGGCTTATCTTTGGAAGAATGGGCGATCCGCTATAATCTCAAGGACGAGATCCTCAAAATCTGTTGTAAAGAAGAGACCTATTGGCGCCATGAACTGGGTACTTTTTTGGGTTGGCAAGACGGGGTACTTCCAAGCTATTGCCAACGGAAGGAGGCATAGATGTACTGTTACCCTTTTATGGGATGGTGACCGTTTAATCTAGGACCCGTGGATATTAGGGCGCATGTCGACGGGTTTTATGCTCAGTTATTCTCCGAGGTCGCTAGGGATGGAACCTCCCTCGCCGAACATATTTGAACAGGGAATAGTCTGGTTTCTCCAAAGGAGAACAACTTACTACTAGCACCTTTCAAGGAGGCCGAAGTCGCAGCGATCATCAAGTCCATGAACTCGGCATCGGTTCCGGGTCCGGACGGCTTGCCAGTGCTCTTCTTCCAAGCTTTCTAGGGAACGATATCTTGGATTTTTTTTGGGAATTCTTCCAGGGAGTGATGGACATTTCCCGCCTTAAGTATGGGATAATATCGCTCACCCCCAAAATCTTCGGAGCGACCAATATTTGTCATTTCCGTCCGATAACAATCATTACTATTATCTTTTTTATCCTTGCTAAAGGGTACACTAGTAGGGCGACCCTTATAGCAGATAGGATTACCCACCTGAATCAGACTGCCTTCATTAAAGGGAGATTCATTCTCGATGGGATCCTCGTTCTCCATGAGGTCATCCACGAAGTCAAGAGAAAACACCTCAAATCGGTATTTTTCTTAAATTGATTTTCCTAAAGCTTATGACAGCGTCCATTGGTCCTTCGTGAGGGATGTCCTCATTTGGAAAGGTTTTGACACCCATTGGATTGTGATGGTTCTGCAAATCGTCTCTAGTAGTAGAACAACAGTTAACATAAATGATGAAACCGGTCCATACTTCGCCACCTCTCGTGGGTTACGTCAGGGTGACCCCCTATCACCTGTTTAACTTGGTAGTTGATGCGCTCACAGCTATCCTTGATGCGGCAAAGCATGCAGGGCACATTAGGGGAATATGTCCCTATCTTATTAGGGTAGGTGGAATTACCAACCTCGGATATGCGGACGATACCATCCTTATGGTGGAGGGATCGGACACGGATATCCGAAACATCAAATTTCTGCTACTCTGTTTTCAGGAGATGTTGGGGCTACCCATCAACTTCACTAAGAGTGAGGTAATGGTGCTTGGATACTCTGACATGGATACACTAGTAGAAAACGGGGCAAAGGTCACAGGGCAGTTTTCACATTAGCCCCGGTTCAGTCACGAACCGGGACCCATGGGGGCATTCGTCCCGGTTCGTGAGCCCAGGGGGCCGGCCGGGGCCTCGTGGGCATTGGCCCCGGTTCGTATGGAACCATTTGTCCCGGTTCCAGCCACGAACCGGGACTAATGGTCCTCGCTCCTGGCCCACAACCATTTGTCCCGGTTCTTGGCATGAACCGGGACAGAAGGCCCGGATTTAGTACCGGTTCATGCCACGAACCGGGACCAATGAGGTGCCTATATATACCCCATCGCCACGGCAGAGCACTCCACAGTGCTCTGTTTTTCTCTGGCCGGCGAGGGGAGGGCTTTGTGGTGCTCTAGCTCACCTCCTATGCACATGAGGTGTTCGATGAAATGCCCGAGCCACACTAGTTAATCTTTCTCCTCTCGAAACTCGACCTCTGAGCTCCATTTTCCTCGAGATTTGTCTAGGTTTAGCGGCCCGTCACGTCCCATTCCCGTCTTCACCGCCGTCGACCGCCCGCGCCGATCTCGTCGCCGGCAACACCGTGGTGAGCCTCTTGTTCTTATCTTCTTTTTGAAAGAAAAAAATTCTTACTTTAGATAGATACTTGTCTAATTTCTTACTATTTTATTCCTTCTTATTACATAGTGCGATGGTTTTGGTATCCGCCCCCGTCGGCCCTCGTCCTGTCTATGATTCGGATGTGGTATATATTATCTTTTTATAACTATTTGATTCATTTATTGTTTATGACAAATATACCGACCAGCGTGACATAGATTTTATTTATCTAGGAGGTGGTTGAACCGGAAATTCTAACCGACCCTATTGTCGAGAGGTTAAATTTAGTTGAAGAAGAAAACAATTACTTGAAGGAAAAAATAAAAAAATTGAGGAGGAGAAGATGATATTGGAGTTGCATGTTGCGGATGTCGTCGATGATCACAAGATCAAGATGGATGCAATGCGCTTGAAGATTAGAAAGATTAGAAAATATGCCATTCATACCGAGGCTTGGTATCATTATGCCGTTGGATCAATTGTTACCTTGGTTGCGATTATGATCGCATTTGTTTTCGCATTGAAATGTTTTACATAGTTTCAATGTATGGTTTAATTAATTAGATGCTCTGGAGAGCTATATATATGTTGTTAGATGAGAACTATGTATGTACTTTGGTTCTAATGTGATGATGAACTTCTATTAATTTGGTCACTTAATTATCTATTCATGATGTTCTGTAATGGTTTTTGACACACTTAATTATATATAATGCACGCAGATGAACCGGCAATGGATGTACGGTGACAGACACACCTCCGAGTACATTAAGGGCGTGCATGATTTTCTCGAAGTGGCTGAGGCAAACAAGCAGAATGGTTTTATGTGTTGTCCATGCCCTACATGTGGGAATACGAAGTCTTACTCTGACCGGAAAATCCTTCATGCCCACCTGCTTTACAAGGGTTTCATGCCACACTATAATGTTTGGACGAGGCACGGAGAAATGGGGGTTATGATGGAAGACGGCGAAGAAGAAGAGGACGATGACAACTATGTGCCCCCTGAATACGGTGATGCTGCAACGGGGGAAGCTGCTGAAGATCAAGAGGAACCAGACGATGTGCCCAATGATGCTGCAAGGGGGGAAGCTGCTGAAGATGAAGAGGAACCAGTGCCCGATGATGATGATCTCCGCCGGGTCATTGTCGATGCAAGGACGCAATGCGAAAGTCAAAAGGAGAAGCTGAAGTTCGATCGCATGTTAGAGGATCACAAAAAAGGGTTGTACCCCAATTGCGAAGATGGCAACACAAAGCTCGGTACCGTACTGGAATTGCTGCAGTGGAAGGCAGAGAATGCTGTGCCTGACAAAGGATTTGAGAAGCTATTGAAAATATTGAAGAAGAAGCTTCCAAAGGATAACGAATTGCCCGACAGTACATACGCAGCAAAGAAGGTCGTATGCCCTCTAGGATTGGAGGTGCAGAAGATACATGCATGCCCTAATGACTGCATCCTCTACCGCGGTGCGTACAAGGATCTGAACGCATGCCCGGTATGCGGTGCATTGCGGTATAAGATCAGACGAGATGACCCTGGTGATGTTGACGGCGAGCCCCCCAGGAAGAGGGTTCCTGCGAAGGTGATGTGGTATGCTCCTATAATACCACGGTTGAAACGTCTGTTCAGAAACGAAGAGCATGCCAAGTTGATGCGATGGCACAGTGAGGACCGTAAGAAAGACGGGAAGTTGAGAGCACCCGCTGACGGGTCGCAGTGGAGAAAAATCGAGAGAAAGTACTGGGCTGAGTTTGCAGCTGACCCAAGGAACGTATGGTTTGGTTTAAGCGCGGATGGCATTAATCCTTTCGGGGAGCAGAGCAGCAATCACAGCACCTGGCCCGTGACTCTATGTATGTATAACCTTCCTCCTTGGATGTGCATGAAGCGGAAGTTCATTATGATGCCAGTTCTCATCCAAGGCCCTAAGCAACCCGGCAACGACATTGATGTGTACCTAAGGCCATTAGTTGAAGAACTTTTACAACTGTGGACTGGAAACGGTGTACGTACGTGGGATGAGCACAAACAGGAGGAATTTAACCTGCACGCGTTGCTGTTTGTAACCATCAACGATTGGCCCGCTCTCAGTAACCTTTCAGGACAGACAAACAAGGGATACCACGCATGCACGCACTGTTTAGATGACACTGAAAGTATATACCTGGACAAAAGCAGGAAGAATGTGTACCTGGGCCATCGTCGATTTCTTCCGACCAACCATCAATGTCGAAAGAAAGGCAAGCATTTCAAAGGCGAGGCAGATCACCGGAAGAAGCCCGCCATGCGTACCGGTGATCACGTACTTGCTATGGTCAATGATTTACACGTAATCTTTGGAAAGGGTCCCGGCGGACTAGCTGTTCCGAATGACGTTGAGGGACACGCACCCATGTGGAAGAAGAAATCTATATTTTGGGACCTACCCTACTGGAAAGAGCTAGAGGTCCGCTCTTCAATCGACGTGATGCACGTGACGAAGAACCTTTGCGTGAACCTGCTAGGCTTCTTGGGCGTGTATGGGAAGACAAAAGATACACCTGAGGCACGGGAGGACCTGCAACGTTTGCACGAAAAAGACGGCATGCCTCCGAAGCAGTATGAAGGTCCTGCCAGCTACGCTCTTACGAAAGAAGAGAAAGAAATCTTCTTTGAATGCCTGCTCAGTATGAAGGTCCCGACTGGCTTCTCGTCGAATATAAAGGGAATAATAAATATGCCAGAGAAAAAGTTCCAGAACCTAAAGTCTCATGACTGCCACGTGATTATGACGCAACTGCTTCCGGTTGCATTGAGGGGGCTTCTACCGGAAAACGTCCGATTAGCCATTGTGAAGCTATGTGCATTCCTCAATGCAATCTCTCAGAAGGTGATCGATCCAGAAATCATACCAAGGCTAAGGAGTGATGTGGCGCAATGTCTTGTCAGTTTTGAGCTGGTGTTCCCACCATCCTTCTTCAATATCATGACGCACGTCCTAGTTCATCTAGTCGACGAGATTGTCATTCTGGGGCCCGTATTTCTACACAATATATTCCCCTTTGAGAGGTTCATGGGAGTCCTAAAGAAATATGTCCGTAACCGCGCTAGGCCAGAAGGAAGCATATCCATGGGCCATCAAACAGAGGATGTCATTGGGTTTTGTGTTGACTTCATTCCTGGCCTTGAGAAGATAGGTCTCCCTAAATCGCGGTATGAGGGGAGACTGACTGGAAAAGGCACGCTTGGAGGGGGAACTCAATAATATGCAGGGACGGATATTCTTGGTCTGAAGCACACTACACAGTTCTACAGAACTCTACCTTGGTGACCCCGTATGTCGATGAACACAAGAACAGTCTGCGCTCCAAACACCCGGAGCAGTATGACGACTGGATTACATGTGAACACATCAGGACTTTCAGCAGTTGGTTGGAAACACGTCTCAGAGGTGACACCGCTGTTTGTGATGAGTTGTACTCGTTGTCCAGGGGAACCATCTTCGACTGTATTGACTTACAAAGGATACGAGATAAATGGGAATACATTTTACACGATCGCCCAAGATCAAAAGAGCACCAACCAAAACAGCGGTGTCCGCTTTGATGCAGCAACCGAGAGGGGAAAGGACACATATTATGGTTACATAATGGACATATGGGAACTTGACTACGGACATGATTTTAAGGTCCCTTTGTTTAAGTGCAAATGGGTCAATCTGTCAGGAGGCGGGGTACAGGTAGACCCACAGTACGGAATGACAACAGTGGATCTGAACAATCTTGGGTACACTGACGAACCGTTCATCCTAGCCAATGATGTGGCACAGGTTATCTATGTGAAGGACATGTCTACCAGACCGAGGAAAAGATAAGATAAGGAAGCGAATACATCATACGATGAGCCAAAGCGGCACATAGTTCTTTCAGAAAAAAGGGACATTGTGGGAGTGGAGGGCAAGACAGACATGTCTGAAGATTATGAAAAGTTTCATGAAATTCCTCCCTTCAAAGTGAAGGCTGACCCAAGCATCCTGATAAACGATGAAGATTATCCATGGTTATGGCGCAATAAGCAAATGACACAAGCGAAGAAAAAGTGAAGACTTTCTCCCGCAACTATTATGATGATAGCATGCCAACTTTGTAATAGACGAGTATGATACCATTGTCCGTTTTGTACAAGAAGTGCATCTAGTTTTTGCCGTAACCCTCTCAACTTTCTTGCACATGCTATGTGGATGAAATGATGATACCATGCCAACTTTCAACCTTTTCAGAGTTCATTTGAAATGCTTTATAAGCCCTAAGTGCAGAGAGGTTAGGCCCGTAAGCCTGCTTTAGAGAGGAGCTCGACAGCTCAGGTGCACCGCACCTTATAAACAGGTGCGGCTCTCTCTTAGCTAGCGAGGTGGGACTAAACTCACCACCACGCCGCTGTGCAAGGCCATTGGTCCCGGTTGGTGGCACGATGGCACTAATAGAAAGTAAAATAAATAAGTAATTAGAAACAAAATAAAATAAAATAAATAAGTTTTTTGTTGTAAGTAGAAATAAAACAAAATAAATATAGCAAAAAAGAAAATAAAAAAACTAAATACAGCAAAAAGAATTTTCATAAAGAACTAATGGCACTAATAGAAAGTTTATATGTTTTCTAAAACTAATGGCACTAACAGACAGTTTATAATTTTGCTGACCTAAAAGCAAAAAGAATTAAAAAATAAAGCAAAAAACAAAAGAAAATAAATAATGCAAAAAATTTAAAAAACTTCCACCTATTGGGCCACCACGGCCTGAATACGACTAGAAACCCAACCTGGGCCAGGATTCAGGCCCGCAGAAGGCCCAATAGGCCAACAGACAGCATAGTGTGAGATTAGGCCCGTAAGCCTGCATTTGAGAGGAGCTCAAGAGGGCAGCTGCAGCGGGGCTTATAAATCACTCCGAGCCCCTCTCAACTAGCGAGGTGGGACTAAACTTTTGGCTGCGACGCGGGCAGCAAGAGGCCTTTGGTCCCGGTTGGTGGCACCAACCGGGACCAAAGGTCGCCGCTTCCCGCCCTTTGGGCTGCTGAAAAGAGGCATTTGGTCCCAGTTGGTGGCACCAACCGGGACTAATGCCCACCTTTGGTCCCGGTTTGTGCCACGAACCGGGACTAAAGGATTTGCTATATAAGTCCACACTTAGGAAATTTTCGACATACCTCGCCAGTTGCCCCCGACGCCGCCAGGCTGCCCATGCTCGCCGTCGCCGCCCGCTCCTCATCGCCGTCGCCCCGCGCCCTTGCCTCGACGGATCGCCGCCCGGTGCTCGTCGCCGTCGCCCTGCCCCCACGCGCCGCCCCGCCTCGTGCTCCCCTGCTCGCGCGCGCCGCCTCGGCGCCCCGAGCCCCCCTGCCCGGCCCGCGCGTGCTCGCCGGCGCCCTCGCCGCCCCGCCCTCCCGGCCCGTGCGCCGGCGCCCTCGCCGCCCCGCCCCCGCCGTCGCCATCGTCCTAGCCGCCCCCGCTGTGAGAGCCGCCGCCCCGGCTCTGTTTTTTATTTTTATTAGTTTAATTTTTTTGTTCATATGTGATGTATATGTGTATGTGGCTATAATGTATATGTGAACAAAAAAAATTGTATGTATGTAGATGTTCAAAATGTATGAATATATATGTCAAAAATGTTTTTTTGTTCATAGAAAGTTTTTTGTTCATATATAGAAAGTTTTTATATATGACAATGGATATATATTCGATATATATGAGAAATGATGATCCACATGGAAAAGTTTTATATATGCAGAAGTTACAATTTTAGAAAAGTTTTATATATCTAGCTAGGAAGGGAGAAGAAGAAAAGAAGGATAGGAAGAAGAAATAAGAAGAGGAAAGAAAGAAGAAGAGGAGAGGAAGAAGAGGAGATATAAATAGAAGAGGAAAAAAGAAGAAAAAGAAGAGGAGAAGAAGAAAGGAATAGAGGAGAAGAAGAAAAAATAGAAAATATTCTATTTTTTCTTCTTCTCCTCTATTCCTTTCTTCTTCTCCTCTTTTTTTCTTCTTTTTTTTCTTCTTTTTTTTTCTTCAATCCTCTCCTCTATTCCTTTCTTCTTCTCTCCTCTTTTTATTTCTTCTTCGTTTTCTTATGTTTTATCGGGTCTGTCGTCGTCGATATATACCCCTCCCGATAACTTCAACACGAGGGGGGATAACTTCAACACGAGGGGGGGTCGATATACCCCCTCCCCGATAACATTATTTTCCCGTGTATATATGTCGTCGTTGTCGATATAACCCCCTCCTGATAACTTCAACACGTGGGGGGGTCGATATACCCCCTCCCCGATAACATTATTTTCCCGTGTATGTATGTTGTCGTTGTCGATATTACCCCCTCCCGATAACTTCAACACGAGGGGGGATAACTTCAACACGAGGGGCGGGGTCGATATACCCCCTCCTCGATAACATTATTTTCCCGTGTATGTATGTCGTCGTTGTCGATATAAAACCCCCTCCCGATAACTTCAACACGTGGGGGGGGGTCGATATATACCCCCTCCCCGATAACATTATTTTCCCGTGTATGTATGTCGTCGTTGTCGATATATATAACTCCCTCCCAGATAACTTCGACATGATGGACGGTCGATATGTATACCCCCTCTCGACCGTGATAACTTATACCACGGGAGCACCCCCCGGCCCTCTCGCTCGACCAAAACTCTCGAGGACACCCAAACCCTAGAAAAAAACGATGTCGGTCTCCTACCCCCTCCCGCCGCGCCCCTACCCTTGAAGCGTTGCCTAGGCCACCCCAAACCCGGAATAAGCTAGGTCTACGTTTGCACTAATATATCCACCTGCTGTCATGTTTGTGTAATAATTGCCATGTTGTAATATTTGCAGAAACAATGGAGCACGGACGAGATGAGCAAGCAGAAGAGGTGTTGGGGGACATAATCTTAGCCGGAGGTGATATCTTGTCGTATCTTAACGACAATGATGGTCTGGAAGAACAGGGTGAAGAAGCAGGCTGCGGTGATCGAAGAGTGGAGGAGGAAAGACATGATTATGATGGCTCCGGTGACCCAATGCTGGTGCAAGAAGGAGCCCGTGGTGACGGCTCCGGTGACCGAACAGAGTCCGGCCAGGTAAATATATTAGTTAAGCCTGTGCTGACTAGCTAATTGATGCATTCATTGTTTTGGTATGTACACATATTAATTAACACTCGTCTTTCTTCTTTTTTCTAGCCCTCCGGATCGAGCACAACTGCGGTAAAGAGACGAGGCCCGAAGAGAAAGTTGCGCTCGGATGAAAGGTTTGAGATCACAGCAATCGCGCGCGACGGCCAACCGATTGAACCCCTCCGGACAAAGGATGCTTTTGCTGCTCAGTGCGGGGTTCTAGTTAGGGACAAGATCCCGATCAGCATCCACCAATGGTATAAGCCTAAGAAGGAAGACCCTGAGGTGTCTTATGTCAATGATATGCAGAAAGATGATCTTTGGACTGAGCTGAAGGCAAATTTCACCCTACCGCCAGAGGAGGATCCGGAGAAGCCAGTTAAAGAGCAATTAATCAAGTCTCATGCTCTTAAGAAGATGGCAGACCTATTCAGGAGGTGGAAGAATGAGCTGAAAACGTTTGTCGACAAAGAAGAGACACCTGAATTCATCGGCCGGTATGAGAAGATCAGAGATCACTGGCCCGCATTTGTGGCCCACAAGACATCGGAAAAGAGTAAGAAGATGTCAGCGACAAACAAGATGAATGCTGCGAAGAAGAAGCTTCACCATCGCACGGGGTCAGGTGGCTACCTCAAAGCCCGGCCTAAGTGGGCCAAGTCTGAGAGGGATCTGCTTGATAAAGGGATCGAACCACAGACAATGAACTGGCCAGACCGTTGCCGGACTTGGTTCTTCGGGGCTGGCGGAACCTTGGACCCTGTATCAGGGAGGTGTCGTTGGACGGACGAGCAACTTGCAATACCCGTCAAGAAGATTCAGCACTATATCGATGCAGCGCAGCAAGGGACGTTCGTTCCAGACAGAGAGAACGACGAGCTCACAATGGCCCTCGGGAATCCTGAGCACCCTGGACGGACACGAGGCACGCCAGGCTCCGTTCCGTGGAAGGCTGGTTTTCCGGACGCGGGCGGTTACAAAACCCAGGAGAGGAGGAAAAAAGTGGAGCAGATCCAAATTCAGCGTCTGCACGAAAGGGTTCAAGTGCTAGAGGAACGAGACAGCAATAGAGATGCCGAAACTGCCCCCGAAGCTACACCGCGATCTCAGCGTAGAAGCAGCGTGGCTTCCACCGAGCTGCCTCAGCTGGAGCATGCGGCTACTCCTAGCTACCCCGTGGATGCTATCACGGAGTCTCAACATTGCCACCTTATGGCGGAATGGCAGAACTTGAAAGTCAAGGCGGCTGTTGGCTCTGTTTTACCTACTGAACACGGCGCAACCTACCACTGCCGGCCGATTCCTGAAGGATATGCTAGGGTGATGGTGGATGAAATAACGGAGGGATTTGAGGACCTCCAGCTTGACCACCCTAACGGTGAAGGGGAGACTCGGCTGGGTTTAGCTCTGAAGACTCCATGCCTATGGCGGAAGGAGCTCATCAAGCTTCCGAACTGGACGGCTCCGGCGAGTAAGGGCACTCCGCCTCCTCCTCCGCCTCCTCCTCCGGCGAGTGATCAGGGCACTCAGCCTCCTTCTCTGGCGCGTGGCGGCACTCCGCCTCCTCCTCCGGCGAGTGATCAGGGCACTCAGCCTCCTTCTCCGGCGCGTGGCGGCACTCCGCCTCCTTCTCCGCCAGCGCCGGCGCGCCAGAGCAGCCAGCCTCCTCCTTCTCCGTCTCGTCAGCAAGGGCGGAAGAGACCCGCCGCCGCTGCGGCTGCTCCGGCGCGTCGTAGTCCTTCTCCTCCGCCTCGTAAGCAAGGAAAGAAGACAGCCGCAGCCGCTCCGTCTGCTCTGCCGGCGTCTAGTAGTACAGCTGCCAGAAGCGGGAGGCAATACAGATTTGGTCCTTCTCTGAAGACTCCAGAGAAGTTACCATATGAGAGGACCGAGGAGGAGAACGCGAAGATCGTGCGAGCCGAAGTGAAGAACTTCTTTGAAGGGGTCAAAGCAAAGAAACATCCACCTCCGGAGGAGAAGGTAGATCCGGTGAAAGCAAAGCGCACTCTGGCTGCCCTGACAAAACCACCAAAGTCTCCGCCAAAAGGCAACTATGAGCGCGTTCTTGCAAAGGCATATGCCGAAGCGGAGCGGTCGGGAAGTACTGTCAGTGATAAAAGGATGAAAGAACGACGAGCTGGGAAAAAAATTGCCCAGCTCGGCGAACAAGAGAACCAATCGTGCCCCCCGCTCAAGGTGTCAAAAGACATCGTCGCTAATGATCCGGGTATGGTGCCCGGTTATACCGATCTTGGAGATTACCTGCCCGACGATGTACATTATGAAATCATGGAGGTGGACGAACACAAATACCATTACGGGAAGCCTCTCGTCAAAGATGTCAAATCTCTAAGCACGATGATGCGAAGACTACATGATTGGTACATGAAAACCTGCAGAGAGTCTGATGGGATGAGTACTTTAACGCTGAGAGTTAAACCGGAGCATGACCTCGTTGGAATTGAACTGCTGAATGTTCCATTTGAGGATTTCTTCCAGTTTTACAATCTAATGTCCCTCGATAAAACAACGATCACTTGCTACTGTCTGTAAGTAGTACTACTTCTGTCATTAAGTCTCTCTATATAGGTCAGCTCTTTCATTGCATGTATTTATACTTATCCTCACTATATTATGCAGATTGAAGATCGCCGAATTGAAGAAAAGACAAATCGGTGATATTGGGTTCATTAACACAAATCTCATAGATGCAATCAGGTTAAATTCATGCCAAAGAAGCCGAGGCCAACTTGCTACAATCGTTGGTATTAAATCAAAACAAAGATATAATACTCTTTCCTTACAACTTCAAGTGAGTGTTACTGTCTTCTGCATATTCGGTTTCCCTTTATTAGTCCAGGTTATGGTAATGTAATTGATGACTTATGCATGCATGCGCAGCTTCCACTATATTCTCCTAGAGATTAAGCTTGAGCCGGGAGTAGTAACCGTCTTAGACTCGAGACGAAAAGATCCCCAGGACTATGCGAACATGACTCAAATGCTCCAGAAGTAAGTTAAATCGATCATTATCCACCATATCAGCAACTTTGTTCATTTCCTGATATCAAGTAATTGTTTTCTTTGTCTGGCAGGGTTTGGAGAAAATTCACCTCAAAAGCCCCGGGACTGCCGAACCAGCTGCAATTTAGACACCCAAAAGTAAGTACTATAGTAGCATGTTCCGCGCATCTCCTAGTGATTCAAGCGCTAGTTTGATCAATACCATTTAGCATGCTTGCTTATCAGTTTGATTGACCTCTATTTCTTGTAAAGTGGTTGTGGCAGCAACCCGGGAATAATTACTGTGGATACTACATTTGCGAGTCCATCCGCTACCATACCTGTGAGCGGGGCTACACTGAAGAACAATATGAAGTGCGTAAGCAATAATATTCACAATTTTATTTTATTACCATCATTTGTGTTGAGTTTCATTTATTCATATATATATATGTATTGACCCCCTTCTTCAAATTAGATTTTTCGGAAGCGGGATGAACTCCTAGCACCAGATCGTATGCGAGGAATTCAAGAGGAATTGGCGGCATTCTTCCTTGACCACGTGATCGCTGAAAACGGAGAATACTATGTGGACCCTGTGTTCCTACAATATAATTAGGAGATTGTATTGTAAGAGATAATTATTGTATATATGTAGCCGGTAGTGTCGGATAGATATACGAGAACTTGTTGTTCGACCAATATCTCGGAGAAGGAGAGGTGGTCGATATCACTTCTCTCTGTATGCATATATATATGTTCATGACGATCTTCTGTTTCCTTCATTTGATTACTAGCTAGCGTGTCTACTCCTCTCCATACGTATATAGTACGTAGCGTCGACAAAGCACGGAGATAAGAGAGGACACTTCTCTCTATTAATTAGCTAGCTAACACAATATATGAAACACCTAAATTAACCCCCAAAACCCCTAAACCACCCCCTTTCAAAAAAAACAAAAACCTCAGCTCCTGCCAGGTGCTGACGCGTGGATGCCTATTGGTCCCGGTTGGTGGCACCAACCGGGACCAAAGGCCCTCCTGCCTGGGCTCCCCGCACCGGCCACGTGGACGGCCTTTAGTCCCGGTTCGTGTAAGAACCGGGACTAAAGGGCTAGGGCATTAGTAACGACCCTTTAGTCCCGGTTCCAGCCTTTATGAACCGGGGTAAAAGCCCCTTTTCCTACTAGTGATAAGCAAAGAATTGCAAACCGACTAAATTGCCGCCTAGGGTCTTTCCTGACATATTAACTGGGGATGCCAATTAGTGACTCTAGGTTGTTAGTTAAGGACCTACGCCTGACGGTGGAGAAAGTTCATAATAGGGTTGAGCCATGGCAGGGAAGATGGTTATTGAGAGCGGCATGTGATGTGCTCATTAACTCATCTATGATCAACCTGCTTATGTACTTGATGGGATTATATAGTCTTCACGAATCCCTTCATCATGATATTGTGAAGTACCAATCCCGGTTATTCTGGGCGGGAAAGGGAGACAAGCAAAAGTATCATATGGTCAGATGGTCGGAAATTTGCAAACCCAAGGAACAAGGGGGCCTGATAATAATTTCCTCCAAGCGGATGGATATCGTGCTGCTATCTAAGTGGCTTTGGCGGATTGCAACCGGAGAAGGGGGTCTCTGGTTGGATATCATCCAAGCAAAATATTTGCAAGGCCAACATGTAGCATTCGCTCTGTAAACTGGAGGATCTCAATTCTGCAATCCGTAATCCAGCTGCTTCCAGTGATCCAAATTGGATCGTCCATCAAGCTGGGCTTGGGGACGAATACCCTTTTTTCGTTGGATCGCCGGTCGGGCCAACGGCCTTACGGATCTAGGTTCCCCAATATCTTCAGTATATGCACACACCCGCATATAACCATATAAGCTGCCCTCGTGAATCTCGTTAACCTATGCTTCTGTCGGATGTTTGCCCCCGTGCCAATGGGAAGAACTATTAGAGTGTGTGGCCCTACACATGCCTACCTTAGACCAGGATGCCATGGTTGTCACCTGGAACCAAATGGTCTCTTCTCCTCTTGGTCCATCTATAGATCCCTTGTGGCTACTCCGGGACCAGAGGAATTGAATCTCCTGCGGGCAATCAAATTTTCCCTCAAAATTCGTATCTTCCTTTGGCAATTAGTCTGTGGCCGCCTCCCCTCGGGGATTGAGATAATCAAGCGTAATGGCCCTGGCGATGGTCAGTGCCCTTTGTGTGAGGTTCCAGAAGATTCGAATCACATCTTCTTCACTTGCCCCTCGTCTCAGTTTCTTTGGAGTTGCCTTCGCGAGGTGGTGGGTGGTAGGTGGTGCCATGAAAATCTCTCGGACTTGTTTTGGGAGGTTCAAACCCACCAACCTTCCATCCGTCTGACCCTTTGGGTGGTAGTTGGGGTGCTATAATGGACATTATGGACTGTGTGTAATAAGCTTGTGATTGAACATGTGATCGCACTTCGGGCGACTGATGCTATTTATAAATTGTGTGGATTTCTGCAGCTATGGAGGCCGCTTAGCAAGCGGCACGCTCGGCGGGCCATCGACAAGATCTACTTGGACCTTCGTTCCATTGTCTCGTGTCTAGTGCCGCCGCCCCCTACACCGCCCCTGCACCGCCTCCCCAGCCGGATTAGCTACCTAGTTTTATTTCAGGGGATGTTGTGATGAGCCCCTAGCAAGACTATTTATTTTATGCTCCCTCTCGCTACTTGAACTCCTCTCTGTATGAACCTTCTTGTTGGTTGTTCGCCGTTGCTTGATAATAAAGCAGGGGAACCATTTATCATCGACTATGTAAGTACATTGAAACAAGACAAATGTTGCCATAAATCGAAAAACATGTCATGAACCTAAAAGCAATGATCAGACGGTGGATGCATGCACCGGATACCCCGTGCATGGTACAAAAAGCACAAGTATGGAGAATGTCTTGTTAGAAGAAAGCAATTGAACATTCGGTAGGATCAGAGTTCAAGTAGCACCAACTTGGAGATTCGTCAACCTGGCAGGCACATATAAGCCGTTTCTTTTTTGTTTTCTTTTCTTTTTTTTTGCGGAAAGATATAAGCCATTTCAGAACCGCATATATACTAACCTTGTGAAGGCATCCATTTCAGATCCTCTACATGGCAGCACCACAGCATGTCAGCATTTGCTAGATAAATATGTATCCCTTGAAAAGTATATACTCCATATAAAAACCCTCCTCGTGGAACATGGGCGCATATTTTGACCAAGTTGGCGGTTCTAGGCTTGCAATAAGAGGTGAAGACAGAGACATATTTTGGCAATAAGAGGGAAACCGGACGGCCAGAAGAAGAGCAGCAGACATGGCGGCCGCCGTGAAGGTGTACGGGCGGCCAGGTCTTGGAACATAGCCAGGGTGATCTTGATCCTGGAGGAGGGCAGCGTTGAGTACGAGGTCGTCGCCGTCGACTTCGCCACCGCTGAGCACAAGAGCCCCGCCCACCTTGCCAGGAACGTATGTGCTCTAGACTATCTGGCTCTTCTATGTATCCTACTAATCAACATCTAGCTAAATTTCAATCCGGTGCCACAGTCAGATTTCCATCCTTAGTAACATGTAAGATCAGTTAGTAACGCAACGATCATCGGGATTGAAGGGGTCGACTGGATAAAGAAACTGAATGACGATAGACCGAAAAATATCAGTTAGCTGGAAGATAGCAAGGGTGTTTGTTTTTCTTTTAGCGTTGATGTTGCTGATTAGCTGCTAAGTGGTACATGTGTCTGTGGTTTTTCTCTTTTCACAGCCATTCGGTCAGGTGCCTGTCTTGGAGGATGGTGATTTCTGCCTCTGGGGTAAGAAACTTCATGAGCAAATTTTCTACTGAAATCAAACATGTTTCAAGCCTTGCTTTCTCACCGCATCTATTGCAGAGTCGCGCGCACTAAATATGTATGCCGCAAGTACAAGCCCGAGCTTCTCGGGGTCGGCAACCAGGAGCTGGAGGGATCAGCAATGGTGGACGTGTGGATGGAGGTGGAGGCTCACCATTACAGCCCTATAATGGATGCTATCCTCATGGAAATCAGGATCCGGCCGATCTTTGGGCAAAGAGTAGACGAGAGCGCCGTGGAGGGCAACATCGAGAAGCTAAAGAAGGTGCTGGAGGTGTACCAGTCGAGGCTGTCGAGCTCCAGGTACCTGGCTGGTGATTTCATCAGCCTCGCGGACCTCAACCATGTGTCCACCATGTTGTGCCTAGGGGTCACTACATACAGGTCAGTTCTCGACGCGTACCCACGTGTGAGGGCATGGTGGGATGGCCTGAGGGCCAGGCCGGCGGTGAGGAAGGTGTCTGGTCTAATGAATCCGTCCGCGAAGAATTTCTGAAATGATTTAGTTGACCGTATTTTAGCATCATTTCTTTCATGCGAGTCCTGATGCCAAAGGGGGAGAATGAAGTTCTATTAGGTTGCTCGGGATGTCTTATGGGAGTTGGAAGTTCACAAGCATCACTCTTTGATTTCCATCTTGTGATTTGTGATTACCTTTTCAATAACTTGTTCGACCATGTGTGGTGTTTGGCTTGCTACTCTACTTGTGATTTTTATGGTGCATGGGACTGATATTCTTAGTTTTGTTGATCATGGATCCAAATTTTTCTTCTTCTTTTTTGCATCCAGGAAAAGAAACTTGAGCGGCCATCTTTTGGAAATACATGTTTCTATATGGCTAATATTTTGCGATTCCGTTGGCTGAACTAGACATATAAACAATTTAGCATGGATACATAAACTTGTTATCACTTAACAGATTTATCCATCATATGGCTCAGATGAACTTAATGGGCAAAAATTTCTATTGAAATTGAACATCGTATGGAAAGCCCACCAGGCAGCCACTGCAATGGGCGCAACCCTGAGGCGGCGCATTGGTGCACTGTAGCTAAGTGCGCAAAGGGGCCACATGCAGCCTCACATGAGCACCACCCATCGCCCAGGAGAGGCACTTAGTTTTTTAAATAATATTTCCGACAAACTGAATATATTCAAAAAAACAAAAAACAAAAACAAAATACTTGCAGCATATAGATTCAAAAGCATGCAAACCAGTCAATACGCGCAGAAACCAGTTGATTTCCTCACAACATTCTGCTTGGCATTATACTGCCAGTTCTCAAACCAATTATGTGTATCACCATATTCGGTTTTCGACATTTTGCTTGGCGATTCTGGGTGATACTTACTTCTAGATAGTAGTCAGAGTTCGATCAAAGTTGAGCATGATAAATATGACACTGGAGAGTGCATCTGCCATGGATGGATGGATGCTTGGCTGTTTCTTCTATCTTTCTCCTCTCTGCTCCGGCGTGAGGCCTCCCTTGCCGCAGGTGGGGCACTTCCTCATCCCAAACCCCTGGCAGTCGAAGCACCTGAACCATATCCCATAATTAATACCAGCAGTTTAGTCACAAACTAATCGCTGGAGTAACAAGTGATACTTCGACTACACGTACTACATGAATATCATGACTTGTAATTTCTCATGATTAATAAACATACTTCCATCTCTCGAAGATGTTGCCGTTCTTCTTGTTCCTGCCTGTCCCCTGCATCAAACATTAGACAGTTCCTCATCAATATTAAGAAAATATGATTGCAGATTATAACAAATGGCCTTCAGAAGATAATTATTAAAAAATATATTTGCAGATAATAATAAATGGCCTTCAGAAGATAGGATATGTATGGCAGCAGCAAGCAGAGATTGGTCTTGCCTTGCAGCCTTCGCATTCCACTGCACCCTTCCCCCTGCATGTCTTGCAGCCTGAAGCCACCTGCACAGCACAAGCAGCATCTTCTTCAGTACAACACTGGAAAGAATGGCTTCTATGCAGCAGGGCAGCAACGATAGCCATGGCTACAACCAGCCGGTGCCAAGAAGATTTAGAAACTGAAATTCTGTGAGGAGAGATACTCATACCAGTTTCGCCCCGGACTTGGACGCCATGGCCGGAAGCATCCTGGTCTTGGGCGTCCCTTGCTGTCGACATGAGAAGCAGCTGCGGCTCGTGGCGGTGGATGCCCTCAGGGAGACCAAGCTAGCACCGGCAGGCTCCATGGCTGCTGCTGCTGCTTGCCTCAGAAACCTTCCAAGTTTTACAGCCCTATGCAGTGCAATGCACAAGGCAAACCATCCTCAAGCCTCTGAAGAAGAGAGACAAAGGACAGCGACTGGGTAACTTTGTAGCCACAGAAACAAGAAGTATAATTTTTAGCATTATTTGTGGTGTGAGGCCCTGTGGCCATATGATGAGGATAAGGATGAGGCTGATTTTCTCTCTGCCCTTACTTTGGCCTGACTTAAGCTACAAAAGCAGCATCTCTGTTATCAGCAGCAGAGCTAAAAAGTACAGCATCTCACATATCTAAACAAATGTAACATCACACCAAGAAGACCTCATTTTCTCTAACAAATGAACAGAAAAAAGGGGACTGGTTCTTTTAAAGTAATCATAGTGCGGTATCCGTGCACACAAATACATATATTCTTTCTTCTCCCAGCAGAGGACTAGCTTTCTTCATCGACGATAATGGTTGCTCCTGTGCCTATCCCAAGCTCCACGAGCGAAGCCGTCTCTTCTTCGAGTAGTTGCGGTAGTGGGCATCCCTGCTAAAACACAACCATAGCATCAATAATAATCTATTTCAAATATTGGCATATTCACAAGCAGATTCTTTCAAAGACAATAAGCAGTACTCTTTTTAATCGGACTTTTGTACATGAACAATAGAACTCCAGAAGTTCAACTTTGGAGGAGATATTAGAGAGACACAATATATGTCGTACCTCTTCTTCAAGAAACAATCTCAGTTTGATGTCCTTCAGTTTAAAGAAACTCTCGCACAAAGATTTCAGCTTTCCAACCTACACAAAAAAAAAACTTTGACAGTTAAAATATTGAATGGGACAAAGCAGATCAGATGAACGATCTGTCATCACTGTAAGTAGTACAAATAAGTGCCAGAGGGAGCCAAAAATAAGGATAGACAAGTGGTATGAAGCACTTACAGTAGTTGCAGGAGGCAGTTTCTTTGTCAATGGTTGCTTCTCACCCATGGATGGCCCCACACATTTCAAGGTGATACCTGCATGCAGAACAGAAAAATCCCAGTTCATTCATGTAGCCATATTATTGTCCAATTTATTTAGTTCAGGATAATTACTTATAAGCCCAGAAGCCATCTTTTGTGGGCCTGACATCCTTGAAGTTGGCTTCTCGTCCTCAATGCCATGAAAGGCCTTCAGTTCAGCAAACCTGCATTAAGAATTATGTGCTGCCTAAGTATACTCAATTAATTACTGTTGATAAAAAAAGCAGGTATCTTTCAGAAGTAAACAAATTGGCAAACAATGCCAGAAAACACAAATACATGTCAGTAATGAGCTAACCATATAGGCCAAATTGACTAACAAGCAAAACATAACTTTTTTCAGTCACTGAATGTTACAAAAGTATTCTTCTAATTCGAGAGGATAAAACCATACAAGGAGTCTTCTAGTTAGATAGGTCACTTCATTATGATGACATCGCAACATCATCCTTCTCAGATGAACATGGGAACACCATTTGAGCAATTGGATTTTCTATTTTCTTTAAAAAAAAGTGCTCAAATCAATGGATTATCTCCTCGATGGATCCTTAGTGCTAAAACGGAGTGGAATTTTGACAAACTTACCTAGGGTGTAGCTGTTTGAGCAGTTCTGGGTCACTTGATTCTGCTTTTCCCATAACAAGGCGAATGTATCTATAATGTTACATCACAAGTATCAGAATTATGAAGATGGGCAAACCATATTTATTTAAAGATGTGTGATAATAAAGAGGCCTTCTCAGAACACCAGAAGAAAATTAAGGGTAGACATAGAGAAAAACACAAATATGGTCCCGGCAACCAACTTAAGATGACTACTAGCCAGCCATGCACGATCTGAGAAGGTAATAATTGACAGGCAAGGGCAAAAGGGATTTAACTGACCGTATTTCTGCTTCCCTCCGTTCACGTGCACTTACCTAGAAAAAGAATGACATATTAAGGATGCAATGTATTGCTACATATATGCTGAAGAGCATCCAGAGAAACAGCAATTACCTCACTGCCATTTAGTATTTTAACATTTCCTAGTCGAGCAACAAGCACAAATCGAGGAGCACCTCCCTTGGCAGGATCAGCTATAGGATTATCAGAAATCCTGACGTCCTTCCAGAAAAACAGATTTCAGTTAGCCGTGTCGGTCTATAATTATGCAGCAATACCAGAGTGAAAAATAGAAGGATAATTCCTTGGAAACTAGCTCACCATTAAACTTGGAAAGAGGTTAAGTGAATCCACAGAAGGAAAGTCTTCTATTTCATTAGATCCTGAGGCATTTAAATGTCACCATTAGCACAACATTTCTGTTTCTACTTGAACAGCACAGAAGGCAGTACTTTGTTAGAACAGGGTATTGTCTTATAATCTTAGTTTTGTGAAGTATGGGAATACAGAAAAAGGCAAGCGCGAAAATACCTAATAAAAGGACTTGCAATTTTTCGAAGGCCGGAACAGCTACATCACCAAGAGACCCTGATGATGGAAGATTATATGGGTATCTTACATGCTTTATCTTGTTCTTGTTCAAATGGAGCTGTTCCAAGCTGCAAGTCACAAGATCCAAATGAAAGAAATGCTGAAGTACCACTAACTTAATTACAAAAGCTTCAACTTTTATACTGGTACCTTCTTAAATAAGAAAGTTTCACCATTTCATCCCATGAAACAATGTGATTGTCTTCCAAATTTAAGAGCCGCAGTGTATCGAAACCTTGCACAAAGTTTCCAACTGGGGTCTGGAGAAGATGGTAAAATACAGTTAGTCCTCAAATATTGTTTAATGCACACTTTGCTGAAGGAATAAAAGTATGAACTACAGACTTTGGGAATGATTATCCATTTAAAATGCAGCACATTGGCAATGAACTGGCAGAAAGCTACATTTGTTAGGTATTGAGGTGTTTTGCTCTTTTCTTTGGATACAGATGAGATGAAGAAGAAGATAGCAATTTTATGTAAAGCACATAAGAAGAGAAGTACGAGGAGAAATGCTAACCGTGATTATGTTCAGCTTGTTCCATATTAGGTGGAGGTCAGTGAGACATGCAAATGGAACTTTAAGCTTTTCAATCTGTTCCACATAAGTCAGCATCAAACTTCTAGTGTGATTGATATATCGACTGATAATATTTCAAGTAGTCCGCATGCAGAGCACATACCAGTTCCCAGGTTACACCACAGTTGTTGAGAACCAAAACACGAATATTCTTCAGCAATGGACTTTCTACAAAGTCATTCTCCATGGTATTGTTTGTCAAATCAAGAACTTCGAGAGATGGCAGAGCTTGACACAGAGAGAATATATCCTGAGAAAAATCCAAACAGTTTAGGAACATTCCAGAAGATAAGCGGCAAAAAATCATAGATAAAAGAAAGTGACATGTTGAGACAGCAAAAAAGTTATAAAACATGTACTGTCAACTCAGAAAAAGTACTAAAGGTGCTCTGAACTGATGTAATAACAATGAACACGGACAGCATTAACACAAGGACATTCAAGGAAATACTTACTGATAAGTGACAGCAGAACTGACACTAATATGTTATCACAAGAATTAGTAACAACTCCAAGCTTATTAGTGATGAAATATAGCAGCACCACATACCAGTTACTCATCTCTGGCAGTCTTGTTGACATAGCATGGTCAAATTTTAAAATAAAAAATCAAACGGAATGAGAAGACAAACAGGTATAGCATTTCTTTGTCTGTTTCAATTTTATTCAGTTGCCTATCTTATGTCCATACTAGTTAAGAATCGCAAAAGGTCCTAGAGTTCAAATCAAATCTGTGAAAGTATGCTTGCAAAAAAGGGGTACATACTTGCCACTGAGAAATGAGATTTCCGGTTAAATCAAGTTGCCTGAGATCTGAAACAAGCAAAATAATTAGCCAGGACACTCATGAAAATGGGATGCTGATTATAGACTTTGTATGCATACTTGACTGGCTTCAAGTCTCGAATAGATTATTAGTAATAATTGTTGGTTCTCATGCTATAGTACCTTACATCATTTAGGAAATTCAGACCACTTCCAAACAGAGGTAAGGTAGGATGTAAGACGCGGCATAAGGGTTCCAGTAAGAGTGATGGCGGTTATGTGTCCATATTGTTTTACATTTTATTAAAATTTAGAAAGTACGTTCCATTATCTCCCATGAGGAAATGAGCGGAATGTGGTAGATATGAAACCTTCATGAACAAAACATGGCAAGCTGAATGCAGTTGATTGTCCTACCTCAGTGGAAACAGAACAGTCATCAAAACAAAAAATTCAGGTGGTTTGCCGTGTATCACTGGGAGCAAGTCAAGCAAGGATTCTAAAATTAGTAAACTTACTTGGAACCAACCCCTGTAGTTCCTCTGGCGATCCGGCCGAGCTTACCCCCATGAATGAAACAGACGCACACGACAACTCGTCAAAGTTCTTCAGCTTGTCCCGGACCTTGTTCGTCCCGACCAATTCCACCGATACGCGCTTCTGGCTCGTCGAGAAGACGTACATTTCATCTGAACACAACATAGCGTGCGTAAGGAGGTCACATTGCCAATTTACAAGATCCAAGTACAACTGGAAACAAATTCATTCTCACTGGATGATTACTCGGGAACAATAATAAACTGGTTGGGATCTTACGCCGACTCGCCAACAAAGACAGGATTATCAACATGATAGATGCTCAACTGATTGTCTTGGAAGCGGTATAAAAATCCTATTTTGAAGGCATGGGCGCACCTTGTTCCTCCTTGGTGAAGTCGTCGACGCGGTAGCGGAGGCGGAGGGCGTCGGGGAGCGCGATCCCGGCGCTGAGCGCGGAGGGGCGCGCGAAGGAGGCAGAGCGCTCGCCCGCGGCGGCGAAGTAGCGGCGGCCGGCGAGGGAGCCGTCGTGGCGGCCGCCGGCGCCGCCGTCCCAGTCGACGCCCACCCAGTCGCCGCCGTGGCCGTCGACGGGGCCCAGGTAGCGCACGGTGCCGGAGCGGCGCGGGTCGCCCGCCGCGTGCACGCGCTGGCCCAGCCGGAACCCGGCGCCGGCGGCGGCCATGTGGGTGTGATGCGGAGGGAGTGGAACTGGAACTGGATCGGAGGGGGGGAGAGCAGAGAGCGATGTGCCACTGACCAGGGTGGACCCACCCACGACTCGTTTGAGTAGTACTCTCTTGTTCGCAATTTCGTCGTCTCTCCTCCGTCCCGAATTACTTATCACGAAAATGAATATTTGCATGCATTCCCATAAAATGGCATATTTACAGACTCGCCAACAATCGCTAGAACCGTCCCTTCTCGTCAAGAGACGAAACAAAGGCGATCGAGAGTTCGGGTCCTCACACCGACGGCGCCGGTGGTTCGTCCCGGCCCCGCGGCCCGTGTGGGCTTCGGTGGTGCGGCGGACTCCGGCTCTTCGTCGGTGGGAGGGAGGTGGTCCTGTCTTATGTAGGTTTAGGTCTCCTGATGAGGTCGGCGAGGCGGACGCCAGTCTCTTGTTGGAATAACGTCTTTCCCGCACCGTTCCCGTCCCGTTGGTGTCTTCTTCGGTGCCAGCGGAGTGTGTGACAGCTATTGTTGCTGGTTCTGGGCGTCTGGATCCGGCGAGTAGTATAGGTCGGATTGTTCCACTCACTTGCCTCCTCATGCCTGGTGTTGGATCTTCATCATCTTCTTCGTGGTGCTGCTTCGGTGGGGTTGCTCCTGGCGTGATACATAGAGGGTCGTTCCCCCCGGGCAATGTTTGATAAGCGGTGCTTTCATCCCGTCGTTCGCGGCGGACCTCTACTGTGGTTTGTATAGTCCCGTGGGGCTTTTGATGCTGGTGCAATTGGGGCAGTGGGCACTGCTCCTTCTCCTTCCTAGCATTTCCATTGAAGTTGATGGCAACCTACGGTTCTTTGTATTTAAGTTGGGTTGTCTTCTATGGAGCGTTGTGACCTGTTGTGTATTTCTCCTTATCTAATAATGTCAGATATCGTCATTTAAAAAAAATCGCTACTTTTGTAGGGAAAAATGGACGGTCCTTTTGTACGGTTAGCACCCACTTTGTGCTCCCTGAAGAGCACTCACCATACCAAGCTCCATCCACGGTGGAGGTGTTGGGGACGAGGGTCCCACCGGCAACGCAGTTGCTACCCATCTTGTCGTGCAGCTTGGCACGGGCCAGGGCGGGGTCTCGTGCTCCCTCCAGCGTCAGCGTTTCAACAAAGCACTCATTTCAGTGTCAACTGGTCATAGTAGACCGTGCATGCCTCCCTCCCCGCGACATGCATGACGACTAAAGTAACGAACGGCATGCGTTAATTTTCGTGCTAGAACCTAATACGCCTATGATATTAGGAAGGAAGGAGTACCGTTTGAGGCCAACGAAGAGACTGGCCAAAGGTGGCGCGGGAGGGCGTGTGTGGAGCCCCGGGTAGGAGAGTAGGGGAGGCGGACGAGCTGGTTCGGTGGATGGCCGCAGAGCAGGGGCGGATGATGCCGAGCAGAGATGGTGGACGCTGGAGCTGAGGCGTCGGGGAGCCAAGCCACGTAACCATGGGCAACAGATAATAGCTGGGGCCAGGGGAAGGAGGCTGGTGTTATCAATAAACCCTCTAAAGCTCAAAAGGTTGTGGTGTTTAAACTAATCAAAATTCATTTATAGTGGTATGTCAAAAAAAATTATGTCTATGAAAAGCAATAACCTATCAAAAACGTTTCACACCACATGAAAGAGTGTGGTTGTTATAAAATTAACAACCGGTTAATAATTGCTTAAACATGAACAAAATGGTTATCAACACATACGAAAACCACAACACAGTATACAATCAAAATATACTAGCCTTGTGCTCTAAAAAAAAGCCAAGGGCAGCTTTTTTATAACAAGGAAAATGATTTACTACTCTTTGCTAGCCTCTATGCCAACCTCTCTCATATCTCATCCGTTCTGATTCATATATATATATAAGTACCTACATCTAAGGTGTCACTTTTGTTTTCAATATTCAACGTACCATAAACATGCTCTGTTCAATTGGTATTGACCTAACTACCCAAGCATAGCACACATTTATATTTTTCATCCCTCGTTTGTCCCCTGACTCACGCTTCTAGTGTTACCATAGAAATTATCGCAATATGCATCAACACCTTCTTCAAGATGTTGCTTCTGACCCTTATTTTTCTATCATCGCGTATTATAGAAGTAATATAATAATGTAACTTGAGAAGATAATTTTCAAATAAGTCCACATGTAAGATTCTCAATTATCCAATCAAAATATTACTAGCAGTCAAAATTGTTACGGTTCAGGCATCCGGCTCACAGTAATTCGTCCATGAATCTTGATTCATCTTCATTTGTCTTGTAAACACCTGAGACTTAAATTTGCCATATAATAGTTGTACAACTCATCAACCAATCTATGTTAGGCGAAAGACAAAAACAATATCCCGCCAAAATTAGACCTTCACATGTACTGGTTAGACAATGTGATACCTACGCTAATATAATATTGGTTATCTAACAACACTTTATAAATCACGGTGCTTATGCAATCGAATCGAAACGCATTAACTTTGTGCCACCACAACAAAAATTAAAGCTAATCAACTTTCATTTTTGTAAAGACAAATAAAGGCTAAAAACTCTTTATTTTATAGCCCAAAGAAAAGAAGAAAAAGAGGAAATGTGAAGACAACTTTTGCACTCTTTGTGCACCGCTTGATTGATTAGCCGCTAAGCCATCCCTCCCCTCCCCTCACGCGTCCTCCGTCGGCCATGGCGGCATATAAGCGGACCAAAGACAAGAAAAGGCGGAGACTTCTCTCGCCCGACTCCCTTTGCTTCCCCTCTCCACCTTCCCCCGCTCCCCTCGATCGATCTGCGCACGCCAGCCGCCGTCGCCGGATCCCCTCCAGCAGCGCCCGTCCCCCTTCTCCCCCGAATCCGCCGGAGCCCAGCGGACGCCGGCCATGAGCACCTCCGAGTAGTAAGTCCCCGGCGCCGCCGCCGCCGCCGATCTTTCTTTCTTTCTCGCTTGATTTGTCTGCGTTTCTTTTGTTCCGGGTGATTGATTGATGTGCGTGGGCTGCTGCAGCGACTACCTCTTCAAGCTGCTCCTCATCGGCGACTCCTCCGTCGGCAAGTCCTGCCTCCTCCTCCGCTTCGCCGTGAGAAACCCGATCCCCTTCCGCCTTCTCCGGCCGCGTTTCTTTCTTTCTTTTGCGCGTGCCAAGGAAATTTATGAGGTTTGATTGACTGATTGGTCGATCCCTTTTTGCAGGACGACGCGTACGTCGACACCTACATCAGTACCATCGGCGTTGATTTCGTAAGTACAGCAAAGGATCCCCTTTTGCTGTGATTGATGCAGCTCCATTAAGTAGCTGCCGCAAGTACGGGCTTCTGACTGAATCTGCTTTACCTTTTTCATGAATGTGTCTGCAGAAAATCCGGACCGTCGAGCTCGATGGCAAGTCGGTGAAGCTGCAGATTGTGAGTTTCAGCTTACACGAATTTCGCTGATGCCAGTTCATTTGCCTGGTGGTTCTGTTATCTGTTAATAATTGGGATATGGTGCTTGGATTCGTTCTCACTTCATAGAAATCATATACAAGGGTGGGTGGGAATTGGTGGGGCTTGCTGTGCTAGATCTTGGTGTTAGGTTGGTACCTGGATTGCTTTATACAAAACGGTGGGTACCAACTCTGCAGGTTAATCAGGGGTTTCTGATTGGCGTAGTCGATACATTGTTCTGACAAAACTCAGTATGGTTCTTAACTCTATTTAAGCTCTCCCTATGGTGGAACCAGGGAGGTGGGGATAGTTACAGTATTATATTGTGGGGGAAATGCAGTGACACCTAGAAAATATTACCGTCTGTGGAGCATGCCCTGGACTCAGCAATTGACGTAACTCCGTTGAGCTGCGGTGCGCCATTTTTAGCTGATTTTATTAGGAAGGCGGGTACTTACCTGGAAACTAAAATGGCCTGGTTTATCCTGTACTATCGCCCATCGTTGATAGCGCTGCACCAACTAAAGCTCTTAACTGTTTGGAGAGGAATTGCTTTATATTATAAGGGAGGTCTTTTATGATAAACCCCTCTGTGTACATCACTGAACTTAGATTGGGCCAATGTACTCCATGAGTAATTACTTACTGTACAACTTAGACTGTACATGCTTGCTAAGCAGTCATAATTGCAAATAATTGGAAGCTATCGCATTGATTGGGCACCAACTCTGCGAGTTAATTAGGGGTTTCTGATTTATGCATTGTCCCGACAAAACTCGAGGGATTGGATGGCAATTTTTTTGTGTTATTAAATCTGTGTTAAATTTGTCCAGTGGTGGAACCAGGGAGGTGGGAATAATTTCAGTATTAAAACTGTGGGGAAAAGCAGTGACACGTAGAATTAATGTACCATCTGTGCAGCATCCCCTGAGCTCAACAATTGCCGTTACTCCGTTGAGCTGTCGGTGTGCTTATTTTAGTTAATTTTCATTATGCGACGGATATTTGCTTGGAAAGTAAAATGGCCTGGTTGATCTTGCACCAACTAAAGCCCTTAATTGTTTCGAGGGAAATTGCTTTATATTATATAAGTGAGGTCTTTTATGATGAACCCTGTGTATGTACATCACCAAACATAGATTGGGCCACTGTACTCGCTGAGTAATTACTTACTGTGCAACTTAGACTGTACATGCTTGCTAAGCAGTCATAATTACAAACAAATGGAAGCCATCGCGTTGATGGTTAGTTGTTGGTTGAGACTTGATGTGTTAGGTCAGCATTGCTTTACAAAATCTACCTGTGTTCATTCAATCCTCCGGTTGTTGTAATGTGATGATGGTCTGTTCCTTGTTCAGTGGGACACAGCAGGCCAGGAAAGGTTCAGGACAATAACAAGCAGTTACTACCGCGGAGCGCATGGAATCATTGTAAGCCCTCATGGACACCCATAATAATGTTTATCCTGATCTTTTGGCACCTGCGGTCGTTTCTTTTGGAGTTGTTTCACAGTTTCACTCTAGTCATTGTTGAACTGAACTCGTTCATTTTCGCTCTGCATTATTTATCGTGCTTCATCATTCAGGAATGAGGATCTACATTTTCACAGAATTATCATGGTGTTAATACTCCTTACTACATTTTTCAGATCGTATATGATGTGACAGATAGGGAAAGCTTCAACAACGTCAAGCAGTGGTTGAGTGAGATTGATAGGTATGCCAGTGACAGTGTGTGCAAGCTTCTAGTCGGGAACAAATGTGATTTGGTTGATAGTAAGGTCGTCGATACAGAAGAGGCCAAGGTAAACCCCTTCTCTCTTTCTTGGTTCCATTGACAATATTAGCCATACAGTCCAAATGACAACAAATTCCTGCGACCATGCTACAGTCAATTACTCAATTTCACAGCTTGCTGTTATCAACATTTAGATGGACAACCGTGATTTTAGTTTGAGCATACATGGTATATTTGAATGGACAGAACAATGTATCTCTAGTTGCCACAATAAAACAGTAACCACCATGAATCTGTTTCATTCTTGATAAATTGACAAGCTCCTTTATTCTTCTTGATACTCCTCTTCCTAATGCAGTTTCGATCTTTACTATTCAGGATAATTACTCTGAATATGCTAAACAAGTGACTAAAATATCTATGATGAATTTCAGGCTTTTGCAGAATCGTTGGGAATGAATTTTCTTGAGACAAGTGCAAAGGAAGCCATCAATGTGGAGACAGCTTTCTTAACCATGTCATCAGAAATCAAGAACAAGTAAGCCAAGAAATGCACATTTTTAGAGGCCCCTTTTCTTCCCAGTTTCTCTGTTATATTTGGCACTGATAGGTCATCAAACGAGCAGTATGCTTGTGGAAAGAAAAGCTCTGGGAATTCCGTAATTATATTTTCATTACTGGTTTTTAAAATATGATAACCCAATGCTCATATTTTTCTTGGGCTCTGCATCATCAAGAGAGGCTGGGAGAGCAATAAAACCTTGCTTTTCAAATTCGCCAGCAAGAGCAATGATGAACAGTTTCTCAAAATACTTCCCATGGGAGTTTTCTAGGTTAAATATTTGTTACAGACAGTTTATATAGATGTTCACATCAGTTTCCCTGAGGGCTAAATGCAGATCATACAGTTCTCTCCTCTTATGGTTACTTTAGGCACCTTTAAAAAAAAATCTTATGTGCATGCTTACCATGTGGATAGTCTTGCCTTCTGTTCGAGTGATGGATCCTAGCTGAATACTGAGCTTTTTTACTTGCCTGCAGGATGGCGAGCCAACCAACGGCGGAGAGGAAATCGACGGTCCATGTTCACATGAAAGGGCAGCCCATACAGCAGCAGAACAGCAGCTGCTGCTCATAAGCTCAGCAAGGCACCATTCATACACCTCATGACATCCGGTTGTGAGTTGTTGGAGGCTGGAAAATTCACCATCAAAGGCTGGAGAAGGCGGTGAATTGGATATACTGAACACAGAACTTGTATACAATAGAACTTGTGTTACTACTTACTACTGTTTAATATACCCGTCACAGTTTGAGCTTGTTATGCAATCTCACTAGTCATTACTTCGTCAGTGTTTTAGGCGCATTTTATGGATCTTAGGTGGCAAAAATTGTATGAAAATGTGAGCTTGTCAATCATCCTGTTATCTTTCAGAAAGGATCATATTGTTGCTGAGAATATGGTTAATTCAAGCTTGTCAATCATCATCCTGTTACATTTCTCCTATATAATCTTGTGTTGTTAATTGGCTGGAGTTTGTCTTTTGGCCACTTTTTTGGGACCTTGAATGCTGACTGATGTAATAACTCTTATAATGGACAAGAGGAGGCCAGAAACATTTGGCTGAGATATAAACCAATGAACTTGATATATCATATAGTAACTGAATATATATGAGTTTCAGGTCTAACAATGTAGGAGGATATCTGACAAAATGAATCAACAAGGCTTGTAAAACTCAAAAAACAACCATCACATAACATACATCCGCTGGGCATCATCCGTCCATCCTAAGCTGAGCAGCACTGCTTCTTCTCGCCGCCATTGTCAGCGGCGGCGGCGACGTTGATGGTCTTACCTTCCTTGACCCCGGCGGCCCCTGCCCTGTCCTCCTCGGAGGCCACCGCCTTCTTGCTGACGGCGCGGTAGATGTCGCCGAGGATGAGCTGGAAGGCCTCCTCGACGTTCATGGCCTCGAGCGCGGACGTCTCGATGTAGGACAGCCCCTCGGCCTCGGCGTATCCCCCCGCGTCGTCGGCGGGGACGGCCCGGAGGTCCTTGAGGTCGGTCTTGTTGCCGACGAGCATGATCCGGATGTTTGCGTCGGCGTGGTCGCGCAGCTCCTTGAGCCACCGGCTGATGTTCTCGAAGGTGGTGGGCTTGGTGACGTCGTAGACGAGCACCGCCCCGAGCGCGCCCCGGTAGTAGGCGCTCGTGATGGCCCGGTACCGCTCCTGCCCCGCCGTGTCCCAGATCTGCGCCTTGATTATCTTCTCCTCCACCTGCAAACAGGTCAAGATTAAGAACACATCAGTTTCAGTTTCAGAGAAAATGTGCATCCTGGAATAAGATAGCAACGGATTTTGTCATGGCCCTGCTACACCTCTATCATCAAACACAGCCCGTATTAAGAACATGTCAGTTTCAGAGAAGATGTGCATCCTGGAATAAGATAACAAGAGATTTTTGTCATGATCATGACACACCTTTATGTATAAGCATTTGCTACATACTTACTGTACATCATAGGTGGATCCCCTTCAACCCAGCAAGCACAAGGATCCCCTTGTACTAGTACTAGTATGGTTTAAGATAAGAAAGAAGAGTATAGTCTCTAAACGAGAAAGCTATTATTGGTAGCAGCATATGTAGCTAGTGTTGAGCTACGGCGTGGAAACTAGTGGCAGTGAAGTGAAACAAGGCGACATGGTAGATCTCGCTGCTAGGCACAGTGAAAATCCTCAAGGCGCGAAATCAAGGGGCGGCGGCAGCGGCATCTCGCCTCTGATTCTGCCCCCTCAGCGATGGATTTACTACCAGCTGCCACTACTATTTGGCATGGCATGGCAGCCATGATCTGGATCTGGGGCGCAGGGAGGAAGGAAAATAAGGTGCGGATCCGACCGAGACGGAGGGGTGGGACTCACGTGGAGTGTTCTTGTGGCGAACTCGACGCCGATGGTGGACTTGGACTCGAGGCAGAACTCGTTGCGGGTGAAGCGGGACAGCAGGTTGGATTTCCCCACCCCGGAGTCGCCGATCAGCACCACCTTGAACAGGTAGTCGTACTCCTCCTCCCCGCGCCCCCGACCGCCGCCGCCCGCCATTGCCGCTTCTCCTTCCTCCGCTGCCTTGCCTTGCTTGCTTGGGATCTCTGCTACTGGTGAGCAACAGCTCTGCTCCGCTCCGCTCTGCTCTGCTCTCTCTGTTACTGGACGGACTGAGGAGGGAGGGAGGAGGGGGAGAGCGTACTGTACTGTACTACTCTACTGGCTCCAGTCAAGTGCCAGCGCCGGTACCAGTACAAGAGATCTCCTTGCAGCTGGCTGGATCTGCTCTCCTCTGCTCTGCTCGGCTGGATGGCTCTACCTCACTCTGCTCTCTCAGTGTTTATCTTTACCAAACGACCCCTTGAGAAAACTAAATCCGTCCACCCCCACCAAAAACCCTCATCTCGTCGTTTGGCCCCCTCTTCCGCACCTGACTGACTGGTAGGCGCCTCACTTACACATGGCGTCGACGTACCCCAAAGCATCTTAACCGGTCACGATCCACGGCGGGCGGGCCGGTCGGCCGTGCGTGGCACCTCCACAATGGAAAAATATCAGGTGCTACGGGAGCACCTAAGTTTAGATGCTCCCGGAGCTCCTCAGCCGTTGGATCTATAATCTGACGGTCATCTAGGGATGTGCTGGATCTGGTTGTAATAATGGACTTCTAGGGGTGTTTTTTTTGAATAAATGCGCGTGCTCTCTCCTTGGCCTTTGGATTTTAGATCCAACGGCTGAGAAGCTCCCGGAGCACCAGATATCTTCCCCCTCCACAATGCGCTTACAAGAAAGGTGCGGTCCTGGCCTTTTATATGGCCGACCATCCCTAGAGTCGGTGCATCTGGATTTCACGGCGGATTGAGTTGATTTCAAAACGCATAGTTTGTAGGCTTCTTTACTTTTTAAGGTGGCGTGACCATTCGCTTTGGTGTGTCTGTCGTTGACTCGCCTGATGGTATGACCTATAGAGTCAACCTATTAGGCGTTTAAGCTTGTAGGATTGCACGCTTGCTGGTTTGGCGTGTCAAGGCCTCGCCTAGGCCGCATACCCATTAATCGCCGATGTAAAGTTTTTGATTCGTCTATCGCAAGGGCGTGTTCTTCTCATGCCCTAGTTGTGGGTTTGTTGTTTGTGCGTATGTAATAGGCGTGTTTGTGACATCAAATAATTAGGCGGTTTGGATTGGACTTGGCGCGGTTGGATTTGTGTATTTGAGCTTCAACTACTCCTCCCCACACCTGTCGGTGAGTGATGGAGCTGGGCATAACATATTTTTTTTAAATACGGTTTTGTGGTCACCTAACTTGACTCAGGCGTGCAGATACGGTCATAGTGTGTGTATGCGAGTGTATCCATGTGTATGGACCCACCTGTCGATGAGTGATGGATCTGGGCATGGCATATTTTTAGAGAAAAAATACCCTCATATTTTTCTATTTGCGGAAAAATCAACTACTGCAACACATTTATACAAAAATTAAATTCATGTGTATGGACCCATGTGTCGGTGAGTGATAGAGCCGGGCATGACATATTTCTACAAAAAACACCCTCATATTTTTTTATTTGCGGAAAAGTCAACTACTGCAACACATTTATACGAAAATTAAATCCATGTGTATGGACCCACCATATTTTACAAAAACACCCTCATATATTTTTTATTTGCGGAAAAGATAACTACCGCAACACATTTATATGAAAATTAACAAAAAAAAACAGGGTACCCTAGGACTCGAACACACGGCCATCTCTTTTAACACAAAACGCTCTAGCCTTTTCACCACCAGTTCAGTATGTCTAATCTCCATAACAAACTCCTATGTACTCAAAAGTGACAGATGTGGAGCTTAAATGTACTGTGTATATTTCTGCCCATATTGAACGCGCTACTTATTTTTAAGATGTTTGTAAAATAAGTGTGTTATACAAATGTGTTTGTTACATATTTTTCACATGTTTTTATATAAATGGGCTTACCCCTAAAAAAAATTTGTTGGCAAATAATTTTGAAGATAAAAGTATTTACTAAATATTTTATAAACTTGAGTATTATATAAACCATGTGTTATATGTTTGTGTATTACATATTTCGTTTTCATTAATTATAATTCAAAAAATATTATTTTAAATATAGAAACATTTCAATAAGTATATGCACATTTGTGTAGTTCAATTTTTGCATGATTAAAAACATTCATAACTTAACATGTAAG